>NC_051068.1:63211067-63336067 GCF_004664715.2 Peromyscus leucopus
TAAGTATTAGGTTCATTTTTTTTTTTTTTGTAAAAAAAAAAAATAACAACAAAAAAATCCACAGACCTTTATTTACTATTTAGAATTCTGGTGATTTTACAGTTTTTAGTAATTCAATACTTTTTTAAAAATAACTTTTAGGAGCTTGCTACAGTGCTCTGTGTGGCAAGAATGGATGCTTTCTCTCTGCTATTTTAATCCTAAGAATTCAGATGAGCAGAAGATAACAGAAATGGTATATGCCATATTCAGAATCCTGCTTTACCATGCAGTCAAATACGAGTGGGGTGGCTGGCGAGTGTGGGTAGACACCTTATCCATCACACATTCAAAGGTAAGTTGCTTTATGGAAGTATATGCTATTTTAAGTACCTGTAATTTTGAATTTTACTCAAGTAAAATATTAATATGTTTGAAATGAAGAAAAAGGTAGGTTATTTTCTGAAAATATAGTGAAGTAAAAACTAAAAAGGCATTAATAAGGATGTTTCTAACTTATTTAGATATGGAGTAATTATTTTCAAGTGTTAGTATTGTGTGTGTTTAAATTAAGTAAATTTGAATATCATGTCATAGCATATTGAAATTTATATTTTCATGTATGCCACACTCAGGTAATTTTCTCTGAATTTTTATTATTAGGAAGTTTTGAACACAAGGTGGCGCACCATGTTCAAAGATGGGAGGTTTTTGGGTTTTTTTTTTTTTTGGATTTTTTTGTTTTTGTTTTTATATTTTTCTTGTAAATAATATAAATTGAATAAAAAGGAAAGTTATTGCTTTTATTTTCATTTTGCTCAGGTCAAAGTCATGTAAAAAATTGGTGTCAAAGAAACTACTCAGCTATTTTCCTGATTTTAACACAACATCTGATGTAACCCAGGATGGTCATGAACTCACTATTTAGTCCAGAGTGACCTGGAACTTGTGATCCTCCTGCCTCCACCTCCTAAGTGCTGAGTGTAGGCTTATGTTACCTCTCCCAACCTGTTCTTTTTTTTTTTTTAGCTTTGAACAATTTTAATGAAATATTATAGACCTTGAAAGATACAAAAAATAAAATGAACCTAATACTTAGCTATTAAATTAAGTACCTCTTCTCAAATGTTTTATCATTCTTTATTCTATCTCCTATCCTCACTCCCCACTAAAGTAATTTGATGTTACTATTTCTGTATCTTCTTTGTGCTCTTACTGCAGTATATACCTTTATATAATTTTTTGGTGTTTTGTTTTGTCAATTCTAGGTATTGAACCTAGTGCAGTATGTGTCAGGCGAGCTGCCTGTCCTGACTCATACTATCAGACCTTTATAGCTCTTAACAGTAAATAATGTTCTTTTTTATGTTTAAATTTAAGGTTAGCGCTATCATGCTAAATGTATTTTTGCAAGTTATTATTTGCACTGTGTTGCTTGGATTCATCCATATTTACCCCTGTAGTTGTGTTCATTTCCTCAGCTATTTAGTCTTTTATGACTTGACTTTATTCTTCTACCAGTTGGTGAGCAAATTATGCATATTTAAGAGTTTGTGTAAATTCTTAAAACTATAATATGTAAGATAATGTAATTTCCCCCCCTCATATTAGTGTATACATTTAGATTCTTACCAGCATTTATCTTTGTAAGTTCTTATTGCTTCACATCATTTCATCACTTTGTCTGAATTTTAAAATATTTGCCAAGGTTAAAATTTTAATTGATGTGCCCTTAGAATCTATCTTTGTTTTCTTATTATGCGGTTCTGCATGTCTTTTTTTTTTTTGTTTTCTTGGTTTTTCGAGACAGGGTTTCTCTGTGTAGCTTTGCGCCTTTCCTGGAACTCACTTGGTAGTCCAGGCTGGCCTCGAACTCACAGAGATCCGCCTGCCTCTGCCTCCCAAGTGCTGGGACTAAAGGCGTGCACCACCACCGCCCGGCTGGTTCTGCATGTCTTTAATCCTAGCACCCAGGATGCAGAAGAATCTCTGTTAGAGGACCAAAGTTCAGTTACTAGAACCCATGTCAGGTGGTTCAACTGCCTGTAACTCCAGCCCCAGGGGTACCCAATATCTATGGCCTCTGAGGGCATCTACATTCATACAAACCCACATGCAGACACACACATACATACAGTTAAAATAATGTGAAAATCTTAAGAAAACCTAGTGGGAAATAAGAAAATTATCTGATTTTATGAAGTGCCTTTGGTCTGTGCACCAGATTTTTGAGATCGATCAATTTAGTCCAAAGTGCTGTTCAGCTAACCATTATCCAAGGACAAAATTTTGCCTGTTACAAATAAAAATTTTGGGACATAATCACTCCCATCTATGTTTTATTAATATATGGCTGTTTTTGCACTACACAGATAAATTGAGTATCCCCTGTAGAACTACGTGACTCTTAAAGCCTCAGTTATCCATAATGTGATCCTATACAGGAACAGTGTCCCATCCCTTGTACTTTATTTTGGCTTGACTACATTGCCTCCATTACAATGGGCTGCTGCAGTCTGGTTTTCTGTTAGTAGGTTTTCACCCTTTACAGAAAGATAATGAGAAAAATTGAGTTGCATTGGAGCCTCATACACATTTGGATTAGATTTCAGAGATATCTTGTGGGATTACAGGTTAGAAAAGTACCAAGCAAGAAGCAGATTTTTTTTTCTTCATGTTTTCTGAGTGTATATGAGTTTGCCTTAGAAAGGGTGGCTAGGGGAAAATAACCTTGAGAGAGATGTTGAAGTGTTGCCAGAAGACTTGGGGACTCCGTGAGATCTTTGCAGAGATCTGTGAAGTTCTCTTATTCAGCTGCATAACTCTATGGGATTGGATTTTTCTGTAGATTTCTACCCAAACAATATAATGCCACAGACCCGTGTAAGATTAGGGGCATATCAATTTAAAAATAACATGTTGCTTCCCTCTGTAGGTAGTTTGTTATTTTTTTAATAGCAAGTTAGTTTTTTAAAATTATTTTTCACATATGTTTGCCTTGTCTTTCATTGATGCCATTGATAAAAGTATTGTCTAACTTTCATTATTTGACAAGAAACTACGCTCTGGCTGGAGGGTTATAGTTATTGTCAAATATGCCATGCTGTGTTAAATCTTAATTTACACAGTCCTTTCCATCTACCCAAATCCTCTCTGTTGTTTAGGACTTCAGGTTTAAATGATAGCTTAGCTGGTCACTCTGTCTGTCCGAATTCACAGCATCTAAGTTTTGTATTGTCTCCTGTCAGTCTCTCTTGGTTGTGTGCATCGGTCTCCTGCATCTCCTATGGTTGTTGAGAGACCCTGTGATGGAGGTATGATCTGTACCCCCATGACTGCCTGCTCAGCTTTCTGCTTTTCTCTCTTCCTCTGTCCTCTCTCTCTCAACCAGTATTACCTACCACCTTACATCCTTTTCTGTTCTCTCCAATATCTCTGCTCAGTCTGCCCCTCTGGCCTTCTGCTGGGAGCCATCTTTACCCTGTCGCTTCCTCCCTAGTGGAGCTGCATCTCTCTCATCCTCACACCTCTCTCTCTGCTCTCTGTTGTTAGGTTGATTTTTGTCTCAGCATTCCCAGTCGTTCTGTGCCAAGGTCTCCTTCTTGTTTTCTGTCCTTTTCCTTACAACATTTAAATTTTTTTCTCTTTCTTTTACTACCTATGTGTATTCACCATTTTGTTCCTTCTGCCGTCTATTTGAATGCTTTCCTAGATATTATGAAAGTTGAAAGAAGAATCCAAAACAGATATTACCCTGGAAGGTATTGATTTCTAACAGAAGTGTTAAAAAGAGTTGTATACAAGGTTCCAGGTTTAAAATACCACAGAAGAGATATGCCCAGTGAAAATAGTGATAGCTTCTACCCAAGGGCATGGAGAAGTCTGTGTAAAAGGTGACACTGAGCACAGTCTTCAGGAGTAAATTAGATTCATGTGGATAGAAACTGGGTGACTTTCTGGTAGAGAAAGCAGAGCAAGCAAAGACATAGAGATGGTTTCACTGAGGAAGAAGTGGTGACTAGGTTTGAATTGAGGCGTGTGACTTGTATGAAGGAGAATGCTACATATAATGCACCAGTGTGAACCAACATTAACCATATATGTCCCTGTGATACCTGTGAATTCTTCTCCTGCATTTTATCAGCAGCTATTAACATTTCTTCATAGCTTGGTGCTGAGTTTTTAGTAGTGAAGGGAAAGGAAAACATCATTGTTTAGTTTAGCTTGATTTATGCTGTGTGTGATTAAGCAGCTCAGTCTTATCAAGAAGCCATGAACAGTGTCAGTGGCTGCTTATGAAAGCACCTTTGTCATGGCCACTCACAGTATGATGTCGGACCACTTCAGAGTAATTTAGAATGCACATTTTATTATAATTTTATTTGTCCCACCTCAAAACCTTATTCTTAAGGAGGACGAAGCCTAGAAGAATTTATTAGACCTGGGGATCAAATGCAGGGTCTTGTGCATACTATGCCAGCTCTCTACTACTAGGCTACACCACAGGCTATAAGTCTGTACTTAAAAATTAGCTCTTTGCTCTGTGTGATGGCGAACGAACGCCCATAATTCCAGCTATTTGCAAAGATGACAGAAGATGGTCAAGACTAGTGTGGGTACTATAGAAACCTACACACACACACACACACACACACACACACACACACACACACAGACACAGAACAACACACACACACACAATAAATTCTTATGCACAAAGAAGTTTAAATAATCCTCTGAGTAGACAGGAAATATTATATTTTTGGTACTTTCATAAAATTCTTCTTTGTCTACATTCACATTAAGTTGATATTTTATATATACTCTTTTCTAAGATATATAAGATATTTTACGTCTTAGAAAAGAGTATGTGGAGGTATGGAGAGTCTAAAGAAACTGAATGTGTACCTCAGTTTATGACTTCTTAGTTATTTTTTAATTTTTAATTATAAAATTTTAATTATAGAAATCTGTTTGCCTTTTTGTGAGTTTAAATACAGTGCAAAGAATGTTAAAAAGAGGAAACATGCTATTTTATGTAGTATTTACAAGCAGTGCTTGCTTGTTTGTTTGTTTATTTATTTTTTTTCCTAGACATAGATTTTATAGAATAAATTCAGAGTGGTCAGAGAGAAGAGGCAGGCATTGTTCAGTTTATATTTTTCTTTACTTCAGTGCCTTTTGATTTGAAACAGATCTTCAAACTACTTTGCAAAGAAAATAATTGCTTTAAGGAGAGGCCTTGTGTCTACGTTCCGATAAAAGCCAGTCCTCTGCCTCCTTTTTAAAGGAGATGCTGACTAAAGAAATTGTGGAGTGTTTTTAGTTTTGTATTTTTAAATGGAGTAAAACTAGATTTGCCACATTTTTGTCATGATGATGTATTAAAAAATAAACTAATAAATGGAATTGTGAAAGGGCAAAGAAAAACTTATTTCAAGTTGGCTTTTGTAATTTCAACTTTTAATTTTAGTTTTTCACACATGTATTTTCATTTTCTTTGTGGGGATTTTCTTCATTAATTAAAAGTTAAAAGGTATTTCTTTCCCATAAAATTAATACAAAATTATTTAAATGCTGCTACATTCATTTTTTTGTTAAAATATTAACAGTTATTTTTAAAATGAACAACTTGTGCTCCAAGGCTCTTCATATGAATATCTAATAGAGTTGTAGATAGGTGTGAATTCTTCAGTTAAGGAGGTGAACAATTTGTAGTATGCTAAAAATTCTGTTGAACTTCTTGTAACCAAATTTTCTGTATGTGGAAGAATCTATTTAAAAGCATCTTAAATACTTTCTTGCCTGTGGTATTATAATGAGGCTTACCTTTTGCTTTTTGCAGTGATTTTTGGGTCTCAGTATCACAAATTTATATTGTAGTTCTTGATGAAGAACCGATGTGTAAAGAACTAAGTTGCAGAATTGGATGGCTTTTGCTTTTGCAGTTACATCAGGATATATGCAGCAGCTATAAAAAGCCAAAGAAACTCAATTGCAATTTTATTGTTCAGTTTGATAGATTTCCTGCCACCTTTGTAGCAGGGAAGCTGTTTGTCATTGTGTGCTGTTCCACCAACAGCGGAACTAGGTTTTATAAGCAGTAATAGGCTTCTAGCAACTGCTCTGGGCTGCTTACTGTGGACTGAGAGTTTCAGATGTGCGCCCAGCAACCTGTGTAATTTCATTGTTGTCTATGTTTTCATCGTTAAAAAGTTTCCCCCTTTTTAGAAAAGGATGAATTGTAATGCAGTTAAATAACAATGTTTTCATTTGGTATACTGTAATGCTTCTTTAATTACACTTTAAATTATTCCAATTTATTAATTATGAGAATGGCCTAAAAATACTTTTTTTTTTAATATAAGGAAATATAGCCTCAATCTTTAGACAATGTATTTTCTATATCTTTGTTGGCAAAAGATGCAAAATAATGAACAAGTAAAAATTAATTGCACTTGCATTAAGACAAAATGAATTAGATTGTGCTCAACTGGATGAATTTGAGTAAAATACTTAAAGATCTTAGATTATTAGAGTATGTTACCTACTGTTAGCAATCAGAAATTAATTGCTCTTTTCAGTCATGTTATAGACAAAATGGTAGAATAATAAGATTAAAAGCCACCCATTAAGAAATTTCAAGAGCCAATGAGATGGCTTAGTGGGTATAAGTATATATTACCTAACCTGATAAGCCTGGATTTGATCCTTGGACTCATAGCTAGAAGGAGAGAACTGACCTTCACATGTGCTGTGGAGCAGGAACACACATGTACTCATCATACATAAAGAAAATGTAATTAAAAAAAAGCAATGTCAAAGGTTACAAATTTTTTATTTCACAGCTTTGCATTTTATGTGTGATTGATGAAGTATTCTTGTCTTAAAAATTTTTTAATAAAAAATCTTTTTCTTTTAAAATTTGGAAGTAACAGAAAAATTTTTATATACAAAAAACTTCTAAGCCACTCAATCAGATATCTGAATATCACTTAATATTAGTATTTTGGTAAGATCCTCAGGTCCACTAATCCATATGTGTAAATATATAAACACATGTAATTATTTTCTTCCAAAAATTTGGTTATATTTATGCTCTTTTATGATCTATTTCCATTTAATGACACTGCTGCTTTGCATTTTAATGGTTACATAGAATTTCGTGTATGTACTATAAAAAAGTAAAGTTAGCGTTGGCGATTATGTAACATCTGAATGTAACCAGAACACTTAACTATCCTAGGAGTGGTTCATGATTTACTTCTCTTCTTTACTGGCATTCTCCAGAATTTTATTTGGAAGAGCTGTTGGAAGTGATCACTAAAACAAAAAGTATTATTTATATTGTAACGTGTTACATAAATGTTATACTTTCTTATTGTTGAACAGTGATGCCCTGATCATGTGTGTGTACATTCATATTTATCTTTCATAGGATGCATTTTTGTAGAATTTCCAGTAGTTTCTGTATTTCAGAGTGTTTATCATGCATTTTAGAATGTTTTAGTAGTTACATTAAACTCCTCCCTAAAATTTTTTAGTAATTTATATACCAGATTTGCATGTAAACATGTGTTTTGATTTATTCAAGAAAGTATAATTGGTCTGATGAGATCATTCTTGGGCCATGGGGCCTACTCTTTAATAAGTCTCCATTGAAGAAAACTTATTTTTTTTCTTTGTGAGTGGATGTCATTTAGAGATAGCTTCTGGGTTAGGGTTGAGGGCTTGTGTCCACTTTTCTAACACAGGTCCATGCAGCTCTGTGTGTGCTGCCAATGTCTCTGTGTGTTCATATTGTGTGTCAGTCCTGCTGTGTTTAGAGGGCCTTGTTTCCTTAGTGTCCTGCACCTGTCCGGGCTCTTACAATCTTTCCACTTCCTCTTTGTATAGTTCCCTGAGTCTTGAGGTATTGTAGGAGTGTAGCAGAGTCATTGTATCAAGGGTAAACATTAGAACAGAATAGTTGTTTTCTAGATGTAATTTAACCATGAAGGAATCTTGGTGGAAATCAGTGATTGTTCTTTGTGATTTCTAGAGTTGTTTTTCTGAAGCAGCTTTACATCTTTGCATGACTTTAGTCATAAGACACTACTGGCACACCGGGAGCTCATGGATTATTGGGTACTGTAAACAGTATGCAATAAGTTCTAAGGTGGTGGGGGTGTGATACTTTCCTTCAGAAAAATATAGATTAGATCAGGGACTTTGATATGAGGAACTTGTTTACCACCAAATCAACTTTGTGTAAAAATCAATAAATATACTTTGAACAGCTGTTCCAGGGTCAGTCTATCAGAAGCTGGACATTCCTGCTGCCCCACAGACCTAAAATTCTTCTTGGAGTGACCTCTTTCTTTGACTGCCCCACACAACACAGAACATTGACACTGAGGGGGAGGGGTTTGATGAAGACATCCCATTAGGACTGACTGTTCCAATATCTCTCATTCTCAGCACATTGTCTAGTTGTGGGCCTGTACGTTAATTACCATCTACTGCAGAAGGAAGCTTTTCTGATGATGGCTGAGTGAGACCCGATCTCTGAATACAGCAGAATGTCACTAAGAGTCATTATATTGCTGTGCTCCTTAATAGAACAATAGTGTTTGGTTTTTTTCAGGTTCATGGCCTATCTAGTCTCAGATTCTTGACCACCTGAGCAGTGTCAGGCATGGTTCCATCTTATGGACTGGGCCTTAAATCCATAAGATAGTGGTTGGTTACTCGCACAGCTTTTCTGCCTCTCCACCAGTGTATTCTGCAGGCAGGTTACCACTGTAGATTGTTGGATTTGTAGCTGGGTTGTTGTTTACCTTTCTCTTCTGGTAGCATGCAGAGTACCTTCCAGTTCCATGAACAAAGGCTCTAGGTGGCACTAGTTTACTTTTCCATGCCCAATGAGTTTTGTAAGTACTGTCTTCAGTAATAGGGCCTTACTATCAGTGTTTGAAGGACAGCCAGAAGGGCCTTAGTTTTTGGGTGTTTCTGTGGGGGTCCCCTTGGCCAACAATTCAATTACATATAACTCATTTCTGACATTGGAGATTTCATTTGGTGGCAAGAGAAGCCTAGTTGTGGCTTTGTATCCTCCATTATTTGGTGATTTAATTTAGATTTTTTTCATATATGTATGTGTTTTAAGAAGCTTCTACTGTAGTAGGTTTCCATATGATCCCTCAAGTGGTAAGGTGTACTTTGAACTCTAGATTCTCCTGCCTCTGTCTCACTAATATTGGTATTATGGATTTGTGCTATCACAATCTTGTTATTGTATTATTTTGTCATAATTTGCCTTAACTTTATAGATAATATAGATAATAGAGTTTCTCTTAAGTATTTGTCATTGATACCAAATGCTTACAGTAATGTGCATGAACCATCAGTATGTTAATCATACTTTTGCTTAAGAACTTAAAGGAAAGATACATACAGAATCACCTATGAAAATGAGCCTAATTTAGTGTATTGTAAAGAATATTATTGCCTGGCGAACAATTACTACTTAGGAATTATGGTACTTTATGGAAATTTGAGCACCAAGTTTACCTTTTGTTTTAAGTAAGTTCTAGATTGTTCCTGTGTATTAGCATATTTAATACAGATACTAAAGATCTTAGGGTTTCTCTTTAAATTATATACCCATGTTATATTAATAAGGAAATGTTGCTTAAAACATTTTATAAAAGGAGAAAGTTTATCTTATATTTTCTATGGTTGCTTACTAATAATGATGGTGAACTTCAGAGTAGTAAGAACTGCAGATTTGTGAGAGAACTCTTGTAGGGAGAAAAATCCTTCCTTTCTACCCATTTTACCTCATTGGCCAGGCCATTTTCAATTAGACTGACAAAGGATAAATAAGACAAATACATATCAATTCATTTAAAATAAATTTAAACCCTCCATCGGATATGAAAATTAGGGAAACCATTAAATTTGCTGTTTTTATGCTATGTAGACAAAGAGGTAACTGTGGAAAGATATGGTAAGAGGAAGAGGCACTAGCTCCACGTAAAGTAGCAAACTGTCAGAATTTAGATCCCTCCCAGTATCCGCTCTTTGTGGAAATAAGGTTATTCTTTCCCTCACTTTACTGGGAGGGTGTCTCTTGGGGGCATGTCTTGAGTTTCATGACTCATTTCTTAAGACATGGGAGCATAAGTTCCGAGGTCCTTCCAACATTTCTCAGTTTCTCAGCTTAAAATACCTAAGATGTTTAAAGCGCTGTGTTTTCTGATAGAATACTCTGAACTGTGTCAACTACAAGCAGACAAATACATCTTTGTTAACAACAACAACAACAACAAATCAAGTACAGTTTTTCTGTAACACAACAGCAACAACAAATCAAGTACAGTTCTTCTATAACCCAAAGTCAAAGGCCAATAATAAGTTAGGAAGAACTAAAGATTAGTATTCCCAATTAGAAATAGATAGAAAAAGACAATACAATATAATTATGTTCAAACATCTCACAGAAGACTATGTAAAATTTTTTTAGATTTATAAAAAGATTCTGGACCAACTTATTATAAGAAGACTTTAAAGTAATATTATTTTGAGCTAATTGATGAGAATGATTAGGTGAAAAATATTAGGAATATTGGTTAACATTTGGTATATTTGAATAAAAAAGCAGGATTTTTTATATAACAATTTTTATATAACAATTTATACCTGTGTGTATGCAAAACAATACTCTAAAATGATAAATGAGAAATTAATAGTTGATTAATTACTTGATTGTTGGTAGAATTTTTGCTTTTGAAGTTGAGTGTGGTAGAAAGACATTTTTACACTAGGTGCTTTTTGTACTTGAGCCATGTGAATTCATCTATTTCAGAATCTCTTTTGGTTCATTGTATGAGTGAATGAATGTCCAGTGCTTATGGCATATGTCACTTGTTTTTCTTATGGGGTACCTTCCCTTTTCTATTTAACAAAATGTTATTTTCATAATATGTTCACTTTAATAGTTTCCCTGAAATAGCATATGCCTTATATTTGATATCTCATCAGAAAACTCTAGTAGTTGAGAAATTAGTGTTGAATATAAATTTGAATAAGTACTTTTTATAAGACAAATCAATAAGTATTTATAATTTTCTTTTACTATTGTATCTTCCTCCATGTATGATTGTTGAATGCTGTTTTATTCATCTCTAAAAGATCTTGTCTGTGGTAGTAATCTTTTGACTGATGTACATTGATATCTCATAGGGAATGATTCAGTTTTCTTGAAAACGTGTCTTCTTTATCTGTTGTGGAAACATTTTTAATCTAAGAACTAGAAACCAAGATGTCATATTCAACGAGTATTTCACAAAATAACACAGTTAAAAGATGCATTTATTTAAAGCAAAGCCAGTTGCTAAACATGCCTATCAATTTTTAAAAAGTCTAAATTTTATGAGTTATACATTCTTAATATATGAAATAAAAAGATAACAATGGTGTTTTGAATAATTTCTCTTTTATCTCCTGGTTAGTAAATTTGAGTGCCAACTAAGTTGCAAGCAGTGGCAAAAAAGTCTTGTAGTTAATAACACATAAGTACCTTTAACTGGGAGTTTATAGAAGTGCTTTCCAAACATTACAAACAGCTATAGATTAGCAATCAAATGATTGTGAAGATTAATGACTAGTCTTTTAGCGGGTAATTTAGAACAATATCTGGTAATTAATAGTGAATTATCAGTTTCAAGTCACAAATACCTTTAGAAAAACAGCATAAAAAGATAACAACAGTGGTAATTGTTTAATTACCACTTAGCTTTTAGACTGTTGGAATAAATTAAGGAGAAATTAGTGCACCAACTGAATTTAGAATTTTAAAAGCATTTTAAATCCTGAAAGTAAATGCTATCCAACCTGTGGTGTTTCCCCCCCTCCCTTAATAACTCAGTGTCCAGTCTAACATGACAGTAGGGTGATTATATCTTTTTTTTTTTTTAACCTTCTTGATGTTTTTGGTCTTCTGTTTTCTCTTACAAAGGCTCCAGCTTTTGTATTGTACAGAAAGAGGATGGGGCAAAAGAAGGGGACACCATTTGTAACCAGTTCAAACTTTGAAAGTAGTGGTTGGCCTTTAGGGGAACATTTGGCTTTTTCTCCATTATCAAAATAACCTGTATCCATTAGCTAAGTATAAATAAGATTTTGTTTTTTATAGCTCTATTTAGAGATGCTGTAATATCAAGGATAATTAATTTATTTAAAAGTTTCTTCTGCCGACAAATGATAGAGAAATGGGTTTCCATGTCATGAAAGCTGTATATCTTCCAGTGTATAATGCTCTTTCCAATAGGTACACACTTAGATCCAAATATATAGAGAGGCTAGAAGAATAATGAATTCTTTTCTCATATATCTTTATTAGTAAGCTTTATTAGTAATTATGTTTTTGTCATTTTATGGTATGCCACCTGTTATCATTAAAATTATTTTATCAAAATGAGGAATTATAAGTAGCATACATTTTTATCATAATTAGCTATACATTTAAGAAATTATTGAAAGAATTTTAATTTTATGTTGTATAAGTGGTGCTCATTAAAATATAGTTCTTAACTGATTAAATGTATTTCTTGTAGGTTACTTTTGAAATACACAAAGAAAATCTTGCCAATATATTTAGGGAACAGCAGGGAAAAGGTGATGAAGGATTAGGGGTGTGTTCTTCAAGTCTGGTTCCAGAAGTAACTGGTGTTACCAGGGATGTTGCTGTTTCCCTTGGGCCCCAGCACTCAGAGCTGAAGGATTCTCCTAACTCTCCTCATTTCGCTAGAAATAGTGATGAGAACTCAAGTATTGGAAAGGCAAGTTCAGTAGATTCTGCATCCAACATTGAGCTGCAGACACCTGATCCGTCTAATGATGAAAAGAAAATGGAGCAAGAAAACCAAGGGTTACTGGATCAAGCCACTTTGGAAGGAACAGCAACAAACGAGACAAGGGATGCATGTGATTTAGAAGCATCTTCTGATGCGGTAGACTCTGCGACTCTTGTCTCTGATTCTTTTGAACTACCTGGCAAAGATACAGTTGTCATCAGCGAAATAAGTGCTTCCATAAGTTCCCCCTCAGAACAAGATGCTGCAGAGATGCCAGAATTACTGGAAAAATCTGGAGTAGAGGAAGAAGAAGATGATGATTATGTTGAACTGAAGGTAGAAGGCAGCCCTACCGAGGAAGCCAGTTTGCCCCCAGAGCTCCAAGATAGTAGTTTGTCTGTAGCTGCCTCTGAAGCCAGAGAAGGGCAAGACATGTGTGACAATGACTGCGAAGTTCAAGAGGAAACACCTATTACTAAAATTCAGAATGATACCGAAACTGGAGATTGTAAAGATTCTAGGTTCCCAACTGTGGCCACCCCAGGGACTTTAGCTACCTCACCAGAAGCTCCTGTTTCTCAAACAACTGTACAGTCAGACATTGATGACACGCTAGATGAGGGGATGAAAGCAACTAATGCTGGAGAAACTGAATCGGTTAGTGTTTGTGCTGATCATGTTTCTGAGGCTCCTGCTACTTTCGAGCAAAAGATTGCTAAGCTAGATGTTTCCAGTGTTGCTTCAGATACTGAGAGGTTTGAATTGAAGGCCAGTGCAAGCATAGAAGCACCACAGCCTCATCGACATGGGCTTGAGGTAATTATAGATACTGTCTTAAACTAAAATAATATGTATGCATATTTTGCCTGTGTGTTTATTTGTGTACACCATGTGTACCTCTGTTGTCTCTTTGGCATGAATTTGCACTAAGTTAAAGACAACAAGTGCAGGTACTTGTATTTGGTCAGTATAACATTACTAACGATTATGTAAGTGTATATATCAAATGGTTACGTCATATTTGATAATTAGTTTGAATTTATGACTATTTACTCATTCATTCATTTTGTGGTGCTGAGAATTGAATCCAGGGTTTTATGCATGCTGTGTAAATTCTCTCCCACTGATTATACTCTCAGCCCCAATGTGAGTTCATTCAATGGCAGTTTTTCTTATTATTTTAACACAGCATCACCAAACATTACCACTTTCAAACTTCAAAATTGGCATAAGTTTAGTTTATAGAGCAACTATACGAAATACTTGCTTTTCATTCTTCAACTAAATCAGTTCTAGCATATTCCTTTTCCAGTTAAATCTGGGACTGTGTATTTACCATTGTATGAGTCTGGTTTCAGATTTAAGGGTCTATTTGTACTGTGAGAAGAGTCTGTGTGATTGAGAGGCACAGCTTTCTTTTTTTATCAGTATTTCACAGTGACATGTGGTACATGTGGTTGGATGCATATGGTTGCTTTTTTTCCTTTTTTCTTAACTTCTGTCCCTCATTTCTTCCTTTTCTTTTAGTTGTTGTTATTTTGTCTGCTCTTCATTATGTGGACTTTTGTTAATTCTTATTTTAACTAATGAAGAATAATTTAGTTACTGTCTGGATCATAAGTACTGTTGTCTTTGCTAATATTCAAAGTTAAAAACTGCTTGGTTGCTTTGTGAAATGCTACACTGTGGCAATGTCTGCAATAACATGGCTCCACGATAATTACTGTTGAATTGTGGTATTAGTATTATTGATGACTTTGCTTTAACTGTATGGTAAGACTACTCATTAATAGCTTTCTTCTGATTTTACTTTGTAGTGTCTTAGAATTTGAATATTTGTTAGATGCATTTCATGGAAGTTACTGAATTCTTTGCTAATTTCTTCTTTTGAAGTTAAACTTACTTTATTACTTCTTAAACTTTTCTCTATTAGGCATCAAGGCAACAGGAACAGCCAGGGCAAGCAACAGCACCAGATGCTGTTGACCAACAAAGGAGGGACTCCAGATCGACCATGTTTCGCATTCCTGAGTTCAAGTGGTCTCAGATGCATCAGCGTTTGCTCACTGATCTCCTATTTTCCATAGAAACAGATATACAGATGTGGAGAAGGTTTGTTCATGTGTTCACTAGAGACGACATATATAAATCAATTTTAGTCTCTCTTTCTGAGAAATTTATGTAAACATTTTACATAACATCAGACATTTGATTGAAAAAGCAGAATATAAATTATTTTATGTTAGTATTTTATCACATTAACTTTTATTCTCTATTCTGTGCATGGAATCCCGATTTGGACTACAAAGCCATAAAGATCCAAAATTTCCCTTATTAAAAATTGCTTAAGGTTTGCAATAACATTTTTTTTTAGACTAGAATTAATTAGGAGGTAGGTATGGGCTTGTTATTGTAAATGCCAAAATTTAGCTGAAATTCATGTACAACATTGTTCATATGTTTAGCATAAGAAATCTATATATTTTCCATTGTGTGATTTACAATTTTAAAAGAACCCAATTTGCTGATTTTTGTTTGTATGTGATTCTTACCATATTTAAAAGAATTTTATACCATTATGTAAGAAAGTAGTAGTAACAATTCATTTTAAAAGCACATGCAGTGCATTTGCCTCCTAATTTTTGATGTGACTTCTCAATCAACTATTTAAATCAAATATATGATGACTAGTATCTATGCTTTAGCAAAGCTATGTCTTGGACATAGACAGTAACTCTGTTGAAGAGAGTTTTACTTGTTCTGAGGAAGTGGACACCCCCAATATCTGCTACATTTCCAGGGTGATTCAAAGGCATCTTCTTTTCTGCCTCTCTTTAAGCAGACAAACTGTGATTTCCTTTCCTTAGCTTCATGAGTAAACATAATTTATCTTTGGACAGCCATTCAACAAAGACAGTTATGGACTTCGTGAATAGCAGTGATAATGTCATCTTTGTACACAACACAATTCATCTCATCTCTCAAGTAATGGACAATATGGTCATGGCTTGTGGAGGAATACTCCCATTGCTTTCAGCTGCTACATCGGCCACAGTAAGAACTTAACTACTACATACAATTGGTGTGAAATCAGGAATGCAGTGCATCCTTATTGATTAGAGCTTCGTGCAGTGGTTGCTTGTACATCATAACTGCTATGATAAAAAATGCATCACTATATTTATCTGAAAAGATTTTAGGATGTGTTGCAGGAATGAAAAACTTGTAAAGAATGTTAATTTATTAGGCATGAGTTAGCTCATGAAGAATATGATGAAAGTATTCTCATTGCTTTTTTTTTTTTTTAGATCAAAAGGGCAAGTCAGTCTATTGTTCTAGATCTTCAGAAAGCCTGGCCTTGAAAAAGCTAGAAATTGAGGAATACAGCTGGTAAATGTGAATGTAGATATAATTACCAAACTTTATACTTTACAGCATGAGCTGGAGAATATTGAACCTACTCAAGGCCTTTCAGTAGAAACCTCAGTGACATTTTTGCAGAGGCTCATCAGCCTTGTGGATGTACTTATATTTGCAAGTTCTCTTGGTTTCACTGAAATTGAAGCTGAAAAGAATATGTCATCTGGAGGAATTCTGCGTCAGTGTCTCCGACTTGGTAAGCTGTTAAAAGACGTCAGCTAACAATTACATTTAACATTTTCCATCATCCACACTGCTGGATGAGAGAAGGTGTATGCTTTCCATATATGTCTGCGTTTTAGTGTGCATAGTAGTAGCTAGCAGGTTTGGTCATGGGGTGGGTATAACCAACATGCTGCTTAGGTGATTCTGACTAACATTCACCCTTCTCTGTTAATGTCTCTTTTTTCTAAATTAGTGCTTTTCAAGTTTTATAAATCATCAGAAGATCTTAGCACGTATATTTATCTTGGGTGAGGCCCAAATTTGTTTTCCAAGTATCATGAGATGCTTATCCTTTTCTCTTCCTAACACACTTCAATAGGAATGTTCTAAGTGGGCATCACTCAAGTACACATTTATTCAAATCAGCTTAGATAGTTTATTAAAGTACTTAACAAAATCATTAAATCTCAGTTCTTCTGGGAACAGTTCTTATTTAAATGATAGAAATGATAACAAATGTACTCAGAATGACTGGCTGTTTAGTGTTCTTTGCATAAGGTTTCCTGTATCTAGGTGTAAGTTCTGAGATTTGGTTAATTGACTTGCTTATGCAGAGAAGATATTGGAGAGAGGGCCTAAGAAATGGAAGCAAATCCTTAGGAACTATGATTTTATGAAGACAGTAATTTATAAAAATAGTGCATAGAAGCTGATTAATGAAACATTTTCCTACATTTATCAAGAATATGTAATATAAATTAGTAAATATCCATAACTGGACTTTTCTATGCCATTATAATTTTTACTTTAAAAAACCTTTCAATATAGCTTTTAGAGTTAGTATGCTCTAAAGAAATTGGTGTAGCAATTTATAGAAATTATTTTAAACGTTCATATTATGCATAACAATATAGAACCTATCATTTATTAACTTCTGTCATTAGTGCTGATTTTGATATTTCAATAACAACTCTTTTATTCTTTTGTCTATGAGAAAATTGTAGATCAAAAAATTAGGAAATTTATCTCAAATTTAAAACTATAATTAGTGCAGTTGAAATCTGAATTTAGATTTGTCTACATAGGCCTGCCTACATCTTCAAACTTACTCGGATTTCTGAATTGGGCTGGCTCTGTCCTGCAGTGTTAGAGTAGTTGACTAGCACTCTGAGGCTCTGGCCTAGTACTTTTGTAGTACAACAAGACAAACCATTTTTTAACCGATTCCCTTTCAACAGAACTCCCTAAATCATTTTTGAGGGGGCCGGAGGACATTTTTTGAAACAGGATTCTATGAAGACCAAGTTGGTTTTGAACTTTCTGTGTAGGTGAATATTGTGATCCTCCTGCCTCCATACCTTGCCACCAAACCTTGTTTTATGCTTAGGATAGGGGATTAAACCCAAAGTCTCATGAGTGCTAGATAAGCACTCTACCATAATCTCTTTTCCCAGATCTTAACCATAACAGAGAATAAAATCAGACAATAAACACTAGGTGATAGTCTAGGGACATTTTAGGAATTGTTGAAGGTAATCTATTTTGAATAAAGTATAACAGGAATTGTATTGTGTAGATGATTTATATCTTTGTTGTAACCTTAAATATAATTTTTTCGTTCCCAATCTTTTTCTTAAAATACATTATAGTGTGTGCAGTGGCTGTAAGGAATTGCTTAGAGTGTCAGCAGCATTCACAGCTGAAAGCTAGAGGAGATACAGCAAAAAGCTTGAAAACAGTCCATAGCCTGATTCCCATGGGGAAGTCTGCAGCAAAGGTGAGAGATGGAGTCATTTATTTCTCAAAAGCGTATTTGTTTTCCACAATGAAGACCCTAAAGTAGTTTGCTCATTTTAACACAAAGCTAAATAAGTCTGACATAGAGTCTAAAATAGTCATTTTCTCCTGTCAATATAACATAATTATGTTTTAATACATGGTAAATATTTGTCTATCCTTAATTTTGTCTGCTTTTCCAATCCTTTTTCTTGCTGCTATGTATTTTCCCCATGTGACTGCCCCTGCCATACCAACCCCCACAAGGAAAGAAAAATAATATGAAAAAACAGTTTTTTCATGTTATGGCATGCTTTTCTGATACTTTACTGTGTTCATTGATTTTAAATCTGTTTAATGTGTATATGTATATGTGTTATTATTACTATTTTATGTAATAGAGCCCAGTGGACATTGTGACTGGTGGTATATCTCCAGTAAGAGATCTTGAAAGGCTCCTGCAAGACATGGACATTAATCGGCTTCGAGCAGTTGTTTTCAGAGACATCGTAAGTTAAAATATTTCTTTGACGAATTCTCTTAGCTAGTATGTGCTTCCTCTTGGGCCTGAATTCCTTAAAGTAGAAGCTCTGTGAAGTAATATAGATGGGTTCAACAGGCAGGCCTAGAAACCAGGTTTCTTGGCGATGCTTTAGAATCTTAAATGGTAAAAGGGATTATCTGAATAAACAGCTAGTTTATCAGTGAAAGAACAATCCACTGTTACATAGGAAGCTCTGCCTATTCTTCCAATGTGCTCAGCAAATCGACAAATTTTAGTTGTGTACTTTCATAATTCCCATTTTATAGGTGAAGAATTTGAGGTATGGAGAGTTTAAGTAACCTGGTCAGATGCTGTGGCTAATAAATGACAGTCAGATTGAAACCCGGCAATCTTGCCTCCAGAATCCTTGCACTTATCATAATAACATGTACTATCTCCTAACACTGTATTATTTTACTGAATGTTAATTTTTCCCTCAAGCAATTGTTAAAATGTAATAAAGAACATATAACGAAATGTTTCTACTCTTGTGGTATTTTAAACTTTTTTATTTCTTGTTATTTATTTATTTATTTTTTATTTTTGAGGTAGGGTTTTATGTAGCCCAGGCTAGCTTTCACTCTCTGCCTCTATAGCCTCTCAAGAGCTGTGACTATAGTCATATGTCTTCCAGTATTTTTAACTTTTTAAAGAATAAAATAATTTAGTTTTAGCAGATTTTGATGTTTTAAAGTTTTATAAAGTATAAATATTAAGATAAAGCCATTTGTAATTTCACTACTAGAATACTATCTTTAGTAAATACTTGTTGAAGAACACTTACTGTATATTTTGTATTGCGTATCTTAAATATGTTTCCTATGAAATTTCCTGAGCATCGTTTTTCTTTTTCTTTCTCTGGTATTTTAGTACCCTCTTGTGTTCTTAACTAGGTCTTGATACAAGTATAGAATTTGGAGTATTGTTACTGCTCAGTGAGTTTTGAATATCTATTGAATAGTAGAGGATCGGGTGCTGTGTATGTAGTATCTCATTTATAGTCCCATCAGGAAGATGGCAGTATTGGTTTTTTTTTTTTTTTTTTGTTAGTAGAAAGAGGTGGAGGAAGTGAGTTAAAGATTTTTGTGATTTAATGGGATGAATAAAGATTTTGTTAGGCATAAGTAATAAATAGTTGACTAAGAAGACCACATAAGTAATTTGCCTAATGGTCACATCATTAGCAGTTGTAATACATGGCAGGAAAGAGATGTTTAATAAAAAAGGAAAAATGTACATTTATCTTTTCTAACAAAACTAAGAAAGTTATACCTGCAAACTTACAAGGTACCATAGATTTTATCATACTAGTAATGTGTCTAAGAATTGCTTCAAGTAGACCTGTTATGGGAGAGTTTGATATCTGATTATTTTTCTGAAGTTACTTCTGGAACTTCTGACAATAGTTATTATATTTTTAATTTAAATTTTTATTTTTTGAGAATTTCATATATGAGAACAGTAGATAATTGATGTTTTAATCTAATTGTTCCTTAGCTCCCATCTGTCTTCTAGGCAACAAAGCCAAAGGCCGAGGGCGAGTACCAATTTGCTGGTGTTTATCTTTAGACTTAGAAGCTCCCCAGCTACCGACTACTTGAGATGCCTTTGACTTTAGGATTTGACAGACACTTGATTTTTTTAAATTTAAAATAATTAAGCCTTTCTGAGGTGTTATTAGAAGGGATGTGTGTGCAGCTTCTTTTTGACTGGATACTGAGTCACTGATCTTCACATGCAGGTCATCTGTAGAGCTAGGATGGCTTCCTCCATGCCTCAGTTTAGTTTGTCCTTTTCTTTGAGGAAAGTAATACTTTGTGTTTAGTCCTGACTTCTGTTTGCCTGTTATATTTAAATTCTCTGAAGATCCTTTTCCATCTGTTTCTCTATGTGACAGCTTTACTTTTTACTCCTGGATGTTTGTTCTGGATATGCTGGGTATCATAGTGCAACATTGCTGTGATGTCAAATTTATATATTTGGATTTTTATGATAAGAAGTAAAAATAATCAGTTATCTTTATATTGTTTAAATATATATCATATTACAATTTGAGTCACCTTGTAAAGTATGGTATAATATGTCTCTTAAGACTGAGCACTCAATTTTTAAAGTTGAATCAGGTTTTCTGTTTCTGTGTTTGTAAGTATAAACATTTTCATTTAAAAGTACTGCCAAGAATATTCTTGACATTTTCTCAGATGTATTTTAGAATTATTATATTTAGTAATAAATTATTACACACTTGATACATTATTTTCTGTGCACATTGAAAGATTTGTGGACATTATCTATATTTAAACGTTATAACGTGAAATACAATTAAAATGTTACCAGGGGCATAAACTTTTGTTTTTCTCAGGAGGATAGCAAACAAGCTCAATTCTTAGCTTTGGCTGTTGTGTACTTTATCTCTGTCCTGATGGTCTCAAAATATAGAGACATTTTGGAACCCCAAGATGAAAGGCACAGTCAGTCTCTGAAGGAAACCGGTAGTGAAAATGGGAATGCGTCACTTCCTGGTAAGTTTCCACATTTTATTCCATGATAACCAAAGTTCAAACAAAACTTTCCTTGGTTAAGTCACTGATTCTGGAACTTAAACCTACCTGTGCGTAGAGTGAGACCATAGCTTTGTATGTTTACCAGTAACTCAATAATTTGAATATTGTATCATTATTTACAGTTGTGAGATGAGTTGTATACTGTAAGTGGACCATCTAATTAGAAGATGAGGAAGTATTATCCTTTATAAGAGTCCAGAGTTTTAAATTTAGTATTGGCTGTGAAGGGTAACTCAATCTTTTACAACAGAGTTCTAGGAAGTTGTTGAAACAATTAATAGCGATAACTATAGTTTTAAAAATAGCTTTCAGTTACAGAAGTATAGTTAGGTAAACAGCTTTGATAGTTACAGAACTAGCTGCATGGAGAGGAGGGGGTATTTTGTTTGTTTGTTTGTTTGTTTTTTTTGTAGGTTTTCATCCAGTACCTATTAGGTACTTGTATTCATGTAGAGTCGAACCTACAGGAAGAATAAGACTCCAATGCCATGAAGCTTATCTCTGGCAGGAAGAGACAGAAAATATTTTTTAATAGATAAATTTTATGGTGTTTTAGAGGGCACTAAAAGTGATAATAAATAAAATGTCAGGCATGACAGGAGAGATGGTTTATGAATTTTTGGTTTTTTTTTTTTTTTGGTTTTTTGAGACAGGGTTTCTCTGCGTAGCTTTGTGCCTTTCCTGGAGCTCACTTGGTAACCCAGGCTGGCCTCGAACTCACAGAGATCCGCCTGGCTCTGCCTCCTGAGTGCTGGGATTAAAGGCGTGCGCCGCCGCGCCGCCGCCACCACCACCACCCGACATGAATTTTTATTTAAGTGAAATGCACAGTCATTGGAATGTTGAATACATATTAGTGTTAAAACTAATATGTATTTTAAAAGTAACACTCTGGGGCCACTGTTCAGCTGATGAAAGCATTTGCCACACAACCCTAATGCTCTTAGTTCAGTCCTGCAGAATCCACAGTGGAAGGAGAGAACTGACTCCTGTATGTTGTCCTCTGTTCTACACAGGTACACCATGGCATATACATATACATATACATATACATATACACATAAATATACACATGTATACACACACATACACACACGTCACACGCACATTATTAACACATGTACAATATTAATAAATGAAATAAAACAGTTAAGTAACACTTTGGATTCTGTGTTGAGGATATACCTCAGAGTAGAAGGAGAACTAGTGTTCGGTTCTGGGCTGCCGTGTGACATAGTACATTGAAGTTAGTGGTTTAAAACTACAACTGTCTTCATAGTTCATGATTTCTGTGGTTGTCATTGGAGTATGGCATGGTGGGAATGCTCACCCCTGCTCTAGGTGTTTCTTGGAACTTACAGTCTTAGATGGCTTTTCTGCTGTCCAGTACCTCAGCTGAGAGGGCTCTAGGCTGGGGTTGACTGAGAGAAGCAGCTCAGCTAGTGTTATTTTGGGTAGGGTCTTGATTCTTACATGAACTTAATTCTTTACTTTTTCCCATTAGTTTGAAAGGCTTTCCTGTTTCTATGTAGTCTCCCTCATTAGAGTAGAAGTCATTTAAATTTCTAAACAGAGCTGGTTTCGAGTCTGGTAAAGTCAAGCCTGGAAGGCTTTATTAAAACTCAGCCTTGGAACTGGCTGTTATTTCTGATTCTATTCTATTGGCTAACCATTCTATTGGCCTAGCTCAGATTGAAGGATTTCTTAAGTACCAGGAGGTGTGAGTCAGTAGGATCATTAAAATAATAGCCTTCCACTACCAGTTAAGTGCAGTAATTCACTTGATGTGATGACTTGATGGTTTATGGTTGTAACCACATAGTGGACAAAAGGCTGTCAGATTCTGGATATATTTGTGTGACAGAAGAACAGTATTTCTGAACATTAATGTGAATATTTTAAAAAGAAAATATATTCAATAATTAATATAAGTTATACTGGAGTAGATCAAAGGTGAAATATTTTAGTTTTCAACCTGTTGACTTTAGATATCTTGTGACACACAAGATGTAGGGAAGGCAGTGAAATAGCAGAGCGCGTGTGCGTGCATGTGCGCGTGCATACACACACACACACACACACACATTCCCTTTGTGTGTGGGATGAGATTGTGGAGGTATTTGTAATAAGGAGAGTGGGTGGAATAACTAAGAGGAAATACATATAGATAGAGGTGATAAGAGAACCAAGAATGGAAAGGACCAAGTATTGACCTCTAATTTCCTTGAAAAAGGAAAAAGAAGTTGAAGATATTAATGAGAACCACTGGTGAGGTGATAGGAAAAAGCAACAACTATGAGTCAAGGAGGAAAGTAATTATCAAACTGCAGAGACCATCTAGCAGTTGCTTTGCTGTCAAGTGCTATTAAGGGTGGAGGACTGATCTTTAAATTTGGCAAGGTGTAGGTTTTGGTGAACTTGAAAAGAGCATGTTGATTAGAATCGTTGGAAGTTTGATCGGAGAGAGTGAAGTTAAACAGCAAAATGGGGTTGTTTGGGCTGGGGATATAGCTCAGTTGGTAGAGTGCTTGCCTAGCATGCATGACACCCTAAGTTTGATTTCCTAACCCCTCATCAACTGGCTATAGTGCACATGTCTGTAATCTCAGTACCCAAGAGGTGGAGAGAATAAGATTAGAAGGTGAAGGTCTTCTTTGG
Source organism: Peromyscus leucopus (assembly GCF_004664715.2). NCBI lineage: Eukaryota > Metazoa > Chordata > Mammalia > Rodentia > Cricetidae > Peromyscus > Peromyscus leucopus. The sequence continues at coordinate 63,235,013 of NC_051068.1, forward strand.
ACTCATAGCAATCCTGGGATACATGAGACCCTGTCTGGGCAGGGATGGGGGTGCTCCTCATGGAACTGGATCACCAGCAGCATTTATTTATTCTGCATATTGGAGGGCTTGACCATTTTTTCAGCAGTGGAGACTATGTGTGAGGTAGAAGTTTTTACTTTATCTAATGTTGGCATTCAAGTTTGTGTTATAATCCATGCATATGTTACAATCATTTTTGAAGGCTATTGTGGGTATTTATTATTTATTCATTTTAACATCTATTTTGGATATAAGTTAATTCATTCCCTCATTATGTTATAGTTTATATTAATAGTTTCTGATTTTGAGAGAACATGACACATATTTCATAAAATCTTAGATGACTGCTGGGACTTGAATATACCTTTAAAAATTTAGTTCTTGATTTTTTTAATTTACTCGTCTGTTCCTGGTTAAGATGCCGAAAACACACCGGCAGAGTTTAGCCATTTAACTCTGTCATCGGTGGAAGAATCAGTGGAGGGCACCTCATCTACTCGAAGGAGGGACTCTGGCCTCGGTGAGGAAACAGCATCTGGCTTAGGAAGCAATTCGTCTGTAGCTTCTCCAGCAGCGCCTCTGGGTGTCAGCGCGGGTCCAGATGCCATCAGTGAGGTGCTGTGCACTCTTTCTTTGGAAGTCAATAAATCTCAGGAAACAAAAATTGATGGAGGAAACGAGTTGGATAGGAAGGTGACACCATCAGTTCCAGTTTCAAAAAATGTCAATGTGAAGGACATTCTCCGGAGCTTGGTTAATATGCCAGCAGATGGAGTCACAGTGGATCCGGCCCTTCTGCCCCCAGCCTGTCTTGGTGCTCTTGGAGATCTGTCTGTTGACCCTCCGGTGCAGTTCAGATCTTTTGACAGGTATGTAAATAATCCTTTGTTTTATTATGCCGATGTTTGCAAATTGTAGAGGTAACCAAGAATTCAGTATGAAAGTCTAAATTTTGTGGCTTCAACATTAGAGTAGAATGTTTGGATCTAATTTATTTAAAAAAAGTGTAGTTTTATTATGTGGTTTGTGCAGTATTTCAAACTTTTATTTATTAACATCTTATATGCCACTAAAATGATGTTAGGTATATTTTTAGTAGTGCACGTTGTGTGTAAAAGAGCCTTTTTGTTTTTTGGTTCCACCTCAGGTATTGCTTGAACTTACAATAGCTTCCCATCATTCCCCTGCTTCCGGCCATGCTAGCCTTTGTGAAAACAACAGAAATGGGAATCTAGATGCCAGCAGATAAAAGAATTCAACCAAGGGTTCTGAGCCTGGGCAGTTTGAGAAAGCTAACTACAGAATCTTTGTTGATTGTGCAGCCCTCAGGAATTTTTTAAAAAGAGATTTGCCCATTTCTCTATCTAGTCAATTTATGTGTGTTGTTCAAGATGCTGCCCAAGGCCTCAGTATTGCTAGAGAGGTGATCTACTACCAGTTGTAATCTACGATCAGCCTGCTTGGTCATTGTCTTTATATTTTATAAAGTTTTCTTATGTTCTACCTCCAACACATAGTTATTGATTGAATAATTTTAAAAATTAGTATTTTTATCTAGAAACAAACTAATGTACAGAAAAGTTCCTACTACAAATTTTATTTTTATTGAGACATAAGTTGCTAATATGATACTTAGATATTTTTAATACTTTCTGTGTTTCCTATATAGATATACCATTATTTTTAAATAAGAAAACTAAAATTGATATGATTTTTTAATCTTAAAATACTATAATTATTTCCTAAATTTCTTTAAAATTATTTACTATTTTTATTTATTCTATCACAATTTTTTGTTTATATAATGTACTTCAATCATTCTTGCCTCATTTTCCTCTTATCCCCATCCACCTCCTGTTAAACCCCTTCTTCCCAGCAAGCATCCTCCCTACTTTGATTTGCGTGTGTGTGCGCGCTTCACTGCCCTAGTTTATTTATTTAAATTATGTATGTCTGTGTGCGGATATGTGCCCATGAGTGGCAGGTACCTGTGGAGGACAGAGGATCCCTTGGAGCTGAAGTTAAGAGTAGTTGTGAACCAACTGACATGGGTTCTGGAACTGAATTCTGGTCCTTTGCAGTAGTACATGCTGTTAACTACTGAACCATTCCTTAGATGCTTTTTTACACACACTGCATTTCATCAGGATTCTTTGTATGGGTATGGAGAGTGAGTTATTTACTTGAACAAGGACAATTTACCAGTTGCTATACTACTGAGGAATTTGACTCTTCATCCTCCAGCAACCATTTTACTTCTGTAGTTCCTTAAAGAGGGGTGGTGCCTTATGAGGTTCCATGTGTCCTTCCTCCATCAATGCAGATTTTGTGCAGATAACCACTGTTTTTGTAAGTTCATAGGTACTACAGTGATGCTGTTTCTAGGAGACAGCATTTCATAGCACTTCTTCCCATCCTCCAGCTCTTACATTGTTTTTGCTCACTCTGTTGTAGTGATGTTCCCTAAGTCTTAGGAGTCACTTATTCCCCACACTCTGGCCAGTTATGAGTTTGTCTTTTAACTGGTGCTTTCTGCAAACAGAAATTTCTCTGACCAAGTCTAATTAATCACAGTAGTAATCTATGTGTAAAATTATAAATATTTAGAAGGTAGTTTGACAATATATTCATTTAGAAAAACAATAGCTGTAGGTTACTTTGTCTAGTTCCTATAACCTCCCATCCATGATCTTTTGACTAGGTTTATAATACCAGACATGAATTCCCTTCTGTGGAGCTGGCTTCAAATTCAAGCAGAAAATGGTTGGTCATTCCCATAGCAATTGTGCTCCTTACTATTGCACTGGTGAGAACATGTGGCCTAGGATGGTGATGTCGCTTGCAGAATTCTCAGTTTGGTAGGACTTGTCATGATTTTTCCCCTTCAGCAGCAAGTATAACACCTTCTGACTCCAGGAAAGCTAGCCAGCAGGGAGGAAGCTTCCAGGTCAATTTTCACTGGATTTTTCTGTGTCCTATAACCAAAGTGTGTTTTAGCAATAGGGTCTTATCATCTGGTTCCTGTGGGCAACCAACAGCCATGGGAATAGCCTGTTCAATAACAGCCTTTTAAGTCAAATGATCCAAATCTTCAAGTCTTTGAATGTTCCTCACTTTATATTTATCTAATGTTGCCTTAGAATTAGACTCATGTTTGTACACCTTTGTGAGAAATATCACAGAGGTGACAGCTTCTCCTTGTTGTTTCCTGTCCAGTGGCATATGCAAGGCTTTGTTACTGATGCAGCTTACTCTGGTCAGTCATTACAATGGTATGCACCGAGTTTCCCTACTGTTATGTATTCCTTGTGAATAGAGGCTATAAAATTTCATCACTTTATCGGATTTTCTGTTCATTCATTGTTGACTTAAGGTTCTCTGTTTATTTGGTGGCTTCTGATATTAGAGGCTTCTACATATTAGACTATGTAGTAATGTATTTTTCAGTTAGCTCAGTTTTTGCCCTCTCTAATTCCCTCTTTTGTAAATAGCACCTTACTATGTTGTCCAGGCCAGCTGCAGATTCCTCAGCTCAAATGATTGTCTTGCCATAGACCTTTGAACTCATGGTAATGCTGTCTTGGTCAAGACTGGGATTATGGGTGTGAGCTACCATTCCCATTTTAAAATTAACTTAAATTTGTGCTAGTGTTAATAATAAGAAACAATTGGGTGGCTAAATATTTTAATTGGCTGTGTCTTATTAGTATACTTAAAATGTTTTTTATGAATGACCAAAATTTTTTATTTTGGCATTTATTTACTTTTCAATAATGTTCAAATTAAATCTCTTTTCTCAGTGCCTTAAGTGAGATTATGCATCTGCTTCGGGAATCCTCCTTAGGATTCCTGTCCTTTAAAAAGGTTTGTTAAAGTAAGAAAGAAACAATAATTTTGCTAGTGGCATTTTTCAGGATGTTCCGTAGAACTTAACATGTCTGGTATGCATTTAACATTGTCTGACGGAGCACAATCTTCTCTGTCTTTCCTCTTATCTTTTTTTCTTAGCAAGAGACACCTTTTGAAAGATTTTTCTTGAAGCCCTGGGCCAATGGAGTGTCTTTGGAAATTTCAAAGCATCCCTCTGATCATGTATTTATCTCAGGAATGCTGTGCCAGAAATCAGAACTCTCCTCATATCTTCAGAATTATCAACTCCCAAGCAATAGCTGGGAAGTTTAGAGTAACAGCTCCATGAGTGAACCCTTGCTGAAAGGCTGCCAGGTTCAGTGTCTGTGAAAGGGAAGGTGTTTGTGTTCATTCCCATGCCAAGATTCCTGCTCTTATCTAATTTGGAGATCCTTGCTGGCGATTAATGGGTACCAGGGATTTATCTTGATAAAGTTCAAGGACTGGTCTGTGTTTTCAGCTGAATCCTTAGGGACTAAAGTACTCAGCTAAAATATTTTTTTTTTCCTGTTGGTGAACCATTTCATTTAACCATGTTAAATAAAATAGCAATGTAAAGGTTTGTGATATTTTAAACTGATATGATTTTAAAATGAAAATTCTGAAACTTGTCTGGAAGATATTATTGCTGTTTATTTGTGCTTATTACTAATTAAATGAAAGAACCTTCAAAGTCCCTAATTTAGGAAAAATATGATAAAACAACTGTTTTTTTTTTTCACTTGTTATGTGCGGAACTATAAAAAGTACTAAAAAATCTGTACAATTCAGATAATTACTTGTTTCATAAACATGAAGACAGATTTTGAGTTATTTTTTAAGTAGAAACTTAAGGCCTAGGACATATTCAGTGGTGGAGTTTGTGCTTGTCTGTGCCAGATCATGGGTTGAATACCTAACACTAGAGTCAGAGATGGAAGAATAAAAAAATAAATGTACTTGATAACAGTAGATTCTCAAGTGAGCTCTGTGTGTAATGCATTTTATTTTTTTTTCAAAGAGACTACAAAATATTTTATTTTTGTATAGCTAATTCTCATTAAAGAGTGGTGAGTTTAAATTTTTAGGTTATCTTTTCAAAATTTAGAATGTGCTTTCCTAGTTTAGATTTGTGCTTACAAGAAGAGCATAATGGGCTAAATATCTCTTCTGCTGAAGGCTTTAGTCTTCACACTGAAACTTTACTGTAGTAATAAAGTGAAAATATGCAATATATGCACATTATTTATTGCATTTTAATTAGATCATGTGATTTTGAATTTTATTTTAATACAGCCCAGAGCTTTAGTAGTATTGTGTTATTTCTTAGAAGTGATTTGAATCAGGTAATGATTTAAAAATTATTAATTTTATTTTTTGTGTGTACTAAATCATAGTTAGAGTAAACAGCAGGGGAGAAAACATGATCACAAAGGTGATTTTCCAAAGATCAGTCTTATCCATTACACTATAGATGTGCTGACCCTTGAGATTTCCCCAAATGTGGGAAACTTGACTGCGTAATTTCTGGTAGTGGGGAACTGTCTTTATGCTCTCCCCTATTAAAATTAAAAAATAAAATAAAGCATCATTTTCTATTTATTATCAGACATGTTTTTGTAATTTAACAGTGTATGCATAATTTCTTATCTTGAAACTCTTAATTTTTGTTCTGTATAGGTGATTATAATAAAGATGTATTTAAGTGTTAACATGAATACAATGTTTGGAGAACTGAGTGAACATACTGGAAACTATTTAATTGTATGCTTTATGTGCATGAATTGTATGATGTGAACTATAGCTTAGTAAAACATGAAAAACGGTTCATTGTGAGGCAATGACTGAAATCAGAAATCTGATTTGTGGTGCATTCTTAAAATTTATTTTGGATTGAATAAAAGAATATGCTATTTTAACTATTGAAAGTATTAATAGGATGCTAAATGTTTAAAAACCAATCAGGGTTTCGTTGTGTTTTAGTTAACCATGGGCAAATAAGGATTGTGAATGTTAAGGAACAAATGTGTAGTGTTGTATTAATGGGCTTTGATCAGTTTTTGTAATTGTGTTACACAAAACACCAGTCAGGATTCTCCCTTTCCACCCAACCCTTCCTTGTTCCTGTCCCTCAGAAGCAATTGGTATTTTAACCTTTTAAAAAACCATTTATTAGTTTCCCTGCTTCAGAACTTTTTAAGAAAGGAATTAAAAACTATGCTCTTGAATATAGGTTTCCTTAATTTAACATAACACCTTTGAGATTCATCCATGTTGATAATTTTATTAACAGTCTATCGTATTGTTATATAATAGTATCCTACTATGTGAGTACTCACCATTTAAAAGTTTAGTTTTTCTGAATGAAGTACATTAGAGCAGTTGCCAGTTTTCAGCTATTTTAATGCATCTGCAGACACAATTGTATTATTGCATACTTAAATTTTCTTGAGCAAGGTTCTGAGGTATAGTTATTAGGTCATAGGATAAATTTATGTCTAAAATTTTGATTATAGAGCAAGTAGGTTTTTTTTCACTGCTGTGAATTGAACACTGGCCCTTAGGCATATTAGGCAAAGTGCTGTGGCAGTGCCTGCCCACAATTTCACTGATTTCCTCCTGCCCATACTTTCACTAACCTAAATGTTATTTGACCTTCGATAAATATCTGTTGTATGCACAAAACAGATTGTAATGGTTCTTTTGTGAACAAATGTGAAAGTGAATTATTCATACTTATTTTTCTACCTAATTGTTAAAGCATAGAGATTTTTCTTACATATTAGTATATACATTGCTGGCAAGAGTAGGAAAAGCAAACACATTATATTTAGCATTGTTTTCTGAGGGTACCACCAGCACATGTGTATTCGTGCATGTGTGCACGCGCGCACACACACAGAGGTCATATCTACTTCCCTTTAAGTCAGTGATCTTCATCTGATATAAGCTACCATGATTTAAGTACACCATTTTGGGATTGGGGGCTCAGGTGGCTGTTGCTTCTATTTTTTAGTATATAGTTAACATTGGCAGTCACCCTTATAATGATGTGACACCAGCTACCCCCAAGTACATTGAATAAGCCTTGCCTAGCACAAGATAACTTGATTTAATTGGCAACAGTGTTTGCCCTCAAATGATAGTCACTGAAGTAAAACAGAACCTATTTCAGTTTGTTCTTTTTTTTTTTTTAAATTAACAACAGGAATATATATTTTAAAATAATAGGACTACGTGCTTTAGAAACTATGAATACATTTATTAGGATAAAGTACCTAAGCAACTTTGTTTAAAAATCAAATACTTTAAAGCTATTAAGGGAATACTTTCAGCTTACAGTGTTGTCAACAAAAGACGTGATTAAATAAATTGAATGTTGAAGACTTTAAGCTTATGGTTAACACGGGGTAATTAAAAGTAAGAGCTGCTGTGGGAGTACATTATATATCAGCTGTCCTTTTACCTCATTAACTGGGTTTTTGCATGTTTATAGAGCTAACTTCAATTAAAAATGCCTTCTAAGTTATGTCTAACAAGGTCTTTTAGTTACTCTTTTAGTATAAAGTATTGCACTTTAATTGAAATTGGTATATTATAAATGCCTGAATTTGAACACAATATGAACAATATGAACAACTGGTTATTCAGCACCTTTTCTGTTTAAAACAGTTGTCCATTGTTTTCTCTATGATGCAATCAAAAGCTATCATATTTTATGAGCTATATACATGTATCCATTACTTGTATAGGTATTGTTTTATCTTTTAAGATACTTAAGGTTTTATGATTTCAACTTAGCCATGCTTTAAAATCTTTCTTGAAGCATGCTTAGTTTTCTGCAACTTAGTTCTGGTGGTTTAAAAAAAGTTAATTACTTGTCCTCTTAAATTTCAAAATTCTTTTTTTTTTGCCCCAAAATTATCTTTGGTTATGTTTATTAGAAAATTCTAAACAATCTTAAATTTAAAAAAGTCTAATGCTGTAAATATCCATTAAAACGTTAAAATGAACTATTTTCATAGGACATTGTTGTAGTTTTTAAAACAATGAGGCTGGGGAAATAGCTTGCCAGTAAAGTGTTTCCTATACAAGCAAGAGGACCTGGGTTTGATCCTTACAAACCAATGTTTTAAAAAGCTGTGTGTGTGGAAGGGAGAGTGGGGAGGTGGTTGGCAAGATGGCTCAGAGGTTAAAAGCACTGGGTGCTCTTCCCAGGGACCTGCGTTTGATTTCCTTCACCTACATAGTAGCCCACAGTTGTTGGTAAGTCTAGTTCCAGGGGATTCAATGCCCACTTCTGGCCTCTATGGGCACCAGCCACACATAGAGTGTAAAGATACGTGCAGGCAGACCACCATTCATACAACTTAAATACCAACCAACCAACAAACAAAACTGGATGTAGTGTACTCTTGTAAACCCAGCCCTGGGGGAAAAGACCCTAGTGGACCTTGTGGTCCACCGGTTGCCAGCCTAGCTTACTCAGCAGTTTTCTGCCCTGTGAGAGACCCTTTCTCAAAAACAAGGTGGTTGGCTCCTGAAGAATAACATCCAAGGTTGTACTCTCCCTCCCTCCCTCCCTCCCTCCCTCCCTCCCTCCCTCCCTCCCTCCCTCCCTCCCTCCCTCCCCCTCTCTCTAAAAGAGAAAAGGCACATAAATATGGACAACAGTGAAGAGACTTTAAGTTGATGAATATTCTAAAGAATACATCAAAAATAAGAAAGAAAATGAATTAACCTCTTTTTATTTTGAAATGTATATAATTAATGTAAGTAATTTACATTTTAACATCTTTATTACAGAAGTGTCATCATTGCAACAAAAAAGTCAGCAGTCCTGCCTTCCACCCTCACTACAAGTGCACCCAGCAGTGCTGTCAGTGTGGTCTCCGCAGTCGATCCCACCCAAGTCTCAGACGTGGGAGGAGAGTCACCAGGTGAGTTAGGTCGCTGGTGTCAACATAAGTTTTGGATTCTATTTTAGCAAATCTTAGGACTTTCTGATAAAACTAAGAAGTTTGTAAGGTACTTAGACACCTTTATGCTTTTTTTGTTTTGTTGTTGATTGTTTACTAATATCCTAAAAAGTGAAATCAGGACTGGATTCAATTCAATTGGTAGAATGCTTGTCTAGCATGTGTTGAGCCCTGGGTTCAATCCCTAGTACCACATGAACTGATGGTGCACATATCTGTAAGGCTAGCACCTGGAAGGTAGGGGCAGGCGATCAGAAATGCAAGGTCATCTTTGGCTACATAGTGAGTTAAAGGCCTGTTTCAGTTATATGTGACCTATTAATGATTGTTAAATGCATATCTACTATATACTACTTTATGTTTCTGAATTAGAATTTAGGAAAATATTTGCTATCCTCAAGTGCTGTATCATTCTTGTAGTAGCCCCAGTGCTGCACAATTTTTTTTTTTTAACAATAATTTTACTTTGTCTACTTTTCCTTTCACATTTCTTTATACTATGAAAGCATATTAATGAATATCAGATCTTAAATCCATCTATGTTAGCTTAAGGCTAGAGATAATATAAGTAAAACTTCAAGAGTGCAGTGTTAAAATAGCCAAGTAGGACGCTGGGGAGATTATATAGGTGGTCATATGCTTGCTGTGTTGTGCCTGCACCTCTGTAAAAGGCTTGCCTATAATTCTGTCACTTGGAGGCAGAGACAGGAAGGTTCTGGGGTTTACTTGCCAGCTAATCTTGCTGAATTAGTCAGCTTTAGATTTGGTGAAAATGTTTTCAGTCTGAAAAATAAGGTAGAAATTAATAAAGATAGACATGACATTGACCTCTGACCTCCACATGCACCAACATGGGCACATAAGAACCTTCAAACACACTACCATACAAATAATGTAATGAAGGTAGGAAAAGGGAACATCTTATACCAGTAATATTGTTCAGGAAGTTGTGCTATTTCATAAACATAGTAACAAGGTGCTAGAACCCCCAAAGGACTCACACTGTGACTCTAGGATGAGGTTATTGTCAAATATGAGAGAATCCTGAAAGAATGCCTTGCTTGATTAAAAGATCAGAAGTAATGTTTTTACTTATTTTGGGACAACTCATATAAGGATCTGCTCTCCTCCTTTTATTTGACAGACTAGTCAGTCTTGGAGAGATTTGAGTTGTTACTAGACTAGCCACTAGCAGCCAGCCCTGCTCCCACACTGTGTTTTGTGTTATGTGTCGACAAAGTGAATGCAATTATTTCTCTCATCTTCCTATTTTGTTTTTTTTTTTCTTTTGAGACTGAGTCTCATGTGGCCTAAGCTGACCTTGAACTTACTATGTAGCCAATGATGAACTGAAACTTGTTATTCTTTGGTCTCCACATTCAAAATTCTGGAATTTGTCACCAAGCTTTGTTTATGTGGTGCTGGAGAGAGACCAGGGGATCTTCTGAAACAGAAAAATGCTGTACCAGCTTATCTACATACCCAGCCCTACTTTTTACTTTTATTTTACTTATTGTAACAAAATTTTGTTTTACAGTTTTAAGTGCAATTGCTTCTTAAAGAATATTCATAGTATGCTAAAGAAAATCGATACTTTATGTACCGTTCAGTTGTAACTATGTTAGTATATAGCTTCTGTGTATGGTAAAAGCAAGATAGCACACTAAAAACTTACTTGATGAACTCCATGAATTGTACTACTGGCTCTCATGTACTATTGGGTCTCGTGTAGCCTACGCTGGCCTTAAAGTGAATGTATCGTGAATTATATCCCTGACTCTTGGACTTCATGTCTGTTGTGCTTTAGAGCCCTGCTACTACTACAAATTCGATTTCTCTTTTAGAATTTACTTTTTGTGTCTTTTTTTGTTTTTTGGTTTTTGGTTTTTTTTGGGCTGAGAACTCAACCACTGAGCTAGATCCCCAGTCCCTATCAACTTCCTGAAGAGTTCATGAGGAGTATACATATTATTTGTGTATATAGAAAACAGTAGGAATTAAGTTAAAAATCCCACCTGGAAACAAAAGTTGCTGTAGTAGTATTGTATTGTGTGGTTTGGGCTTTTATTTTATCAAAGAAATGTAAGCATCACTACCCTTTAGTTTTAGATTAGTTTCCAATTTGTAGAAAAAAAGAGTAGAAAGAACATGGTTGCCTTGTATATACCCCTACAGCATTCTCTTCTCAGAAAATATTAGTGATCTTTTCTTGGTTTAAGTATACAAATATTTGCAACTTTATCCCTACCCAAAGTGTTATTTTTTTTTTATTTTTTAACTTTTATTTATTTTTTAAGGCAGTAGCTACTACTTAAAAAAAAAAAAAAGAAATTGGCAGCCATTTTAAAAATTCTGTAGTTATGAATTCCTCAGTACATCCCCATGAAGGCATGATAGTGTGAGAAAGGTAGTCTCCTTTCAGTTTATGGTGCAGAGTAATAGGATTTTCTGATGCCTGCAGAGGCCAGAGGTCCAGATTCCCTGGATCTGGAGTTACAGGTAGCTGTGAGCCTTTTGACATGGGTACTGGGAATTGAACTGAGGTCTTCTGCATGAACAGTACATGCTTGTAACAGTGGAGTCTTCTCTCCAGCTGACAACTCTTAGATTATTGAGAGAGACGGCAAGAGGGCCTCCTGTGTTCTCCAAGCTGACCCTGAAGTTCTACATTTCTCAGCTTCTTGAGTGCTGGGATCGCAGGAATGTACCTCCATGCTAGGTTTCTGGTCACTTTCTAGTATGTTCTTCACATTTTAAATCACAGGGGAGATAAGAAACAAAAGAGAGCTAAGTTGTTTAGGTGATCTTTTTCTTTTCTGTAAATCCATGGTATGAATGGAGAATTCAAAATTAATTTGCTGTCTTGAACTCTTTTGTAACTATTGGCCAAAATTTATACAATTATATTGTACCTTATAGGCCTGACTCACAATATATCCCTTTGTTTCCTGTTATTCAAATTTTGCTTAATTGGTGGTGGTAGTGTTTTTCAAATAACATCTCATTTTTTCTTTGTTGAGCTAGAATTTTTAAGTATTTGCTATTCTATAAGTTCCTTAATTAATTAATTAATTAGTTGATTTAGTTCTGTGGATCAGAGCCTCATACATATTAAGTATGTACTGCCCAATTGTGCTATGAGCCTGGTCAACTTGTGTTGCTTTCTTAAAGCATCCATTTTTTTTTTTTTCAGTTATTCCATGTCATCTATGTGGTTTTGGTTTTCTTTTCTTCATTCATTTTGATTTTCACATCTGACTTTTCCTTTCCTCTTTTGCAAACTGTTTTTGATTTTGCCTGGCTTTTCATTTCATTACTTGTTTCTAATCGATGCTATGAATACTGCTGCCAGTGTTGCGTTTTGGTCATCCTTAGTACCTTCTCTGTCCATGCTCTGTGTCATTTTATCTGCCCTACTATGTTTGTACCTTGTCAGGCACTCTTTCACTTGGAATCCTAAGTCCACAAAAAGCTCTCTCTTGTGTTTAGTAAGTATAACTGGTAGATTTGGGGCATATCTTGACTTATTTGCCATTTAAAATAAGATAATCAAATACATAAATGAATAAATTTTAAATTTTATTTTCTTTCTATTGGTTCTAGTAGAATTTTGGAAAATCATTTGTGGATGAGCTGATTATTGTTATTATATTCTGAGCAGGGAAGTTCATTCTCTCTCTCTCATACTCTCCCTCTCCATCTCCTCTTCCCCTTCTTTCTCCCTCTCCCTGAGGTCTTGCTGTTAGTTCAGGCTAAGCTAGAATGTGGTATAGACTGACCTTGGACCTGCAATGTACCTTCTGTCTTTGTCTCCTCACAAAGATGACTATGGTTTTTAATTTTGTAGTGAACCAGGAACAACCACAAAAAGCACTGCTCAAATTCAGTAATACATTACTGGCTAATAAAGAAGTACTTGACAGACAATTCATAGATACAAATGGGAATTGAAAGAAGCCATATAAATATAAGATGCACAATGAGTTTATAGCAAGAAGGTTTAAAGTATTTGGAAATTTTAATATAAAAAAGATCTCTTAAATTTAACATGCACTATAATCAAAGAACAGCTAAGACTGGATAGACTGACCCAGAAAAGGAATTAAGGTCTGTCCAAGTTCCCCTCTTGAAATCTTACCATTGAAATAATTTTGTAATTTAGTTTAAAATTGGTAGTTTTCATATTTACATTTTATAACTGTATATATTATTAAATATGTAATTAATACACTCAAATATTTTAGTATAGAGATTTAAGATTTTGCTTGGAATGATATACCTTAGCTTCTCTAGACTTTTCATTTCAACAGTGGCAACTTCTCTTTAAAAGAGGTAGAAGACAAACATCAGAGGAGAAGGTATCTACACCCTTTCTGTTTTCAAAGAAAAAGAAACTAAGTTTAAGTAACTATATAAAAATCTGGAGCATTTAAAGTTACTCATCAGCAAATATTTAATTATGTACAATATAATAGGTTTTTGTATGTTAATATGCAGTATTTAAAAAATATCATCTTTGCTCTGATGTTTCAAAGCATAAATAATAAAAACAAAATGAATCTAACTCAGCAGTGGAACCAAGTGCAGCATTCTTTAGTGATTTGTGCACCGAGTGCTTGCTCATTTGCAAAATGTAGTATCAGTCTTTGCTCTATATAACAATAAGGCTAAAAGGTTTGTCCTTATTCAGTCAATAAAAAAAGCTTCATTTCTTTGAATAAGATTTTATTGGGCATATAGACTTATCCCTGACATCAGTTTCAAACACTTTCTCTATATCTTAGATAGGCATTTTCTGCCTATACCAATTTTGTCCTGTTGGGATGTTTCGAGCATAGTTATGCTTGAAGTTTGAGAAACAGATCAAACATATTAGACCTCTGATAGTGCATATATTTTAGAGTTCTGTTTATTAGCTTGTGTGTGTGTGTGTGTGTGTGTGTGTGTGTGTGTGTGTGTGTGTGTCTGTGTGTGTTGTAAAGCTTCATGTATTGACTGACTTTTTTGGTCTATTCTGGTGAAGGGCTGAAGGGCTGTAGTGGCATTTTGTCTCTGTTTACTCTCACATTGACCTGGCACCCTTGTAGGTTACAACTTGACAAATGGACTGCAACTGCCAGCATAGTGTGCCCATTTGTACTTGACCCCCTCGGGTCTTTACTACCATGCCAACTGGACTCCTGAAATTCATTTGGCCCTATCTTCAGAGAGAATTTAATATTGCATTTTCTCCTAATACTGGCTAGATAGCAATGACTATTTCCATTCTACTTCTACTTAGATTGATTGGCAGCCTAATCCTGTATATTTTGATTCTTAAGCAGAAACTTATTTTCCCTTTTATTTTCTTGAGATTTTGAGAACTCTTCATACCTCAGAATTTTTTTCCAGCTTAGTCTTTTGGATTAGTTCTTCAAGTCTTACCATTATGTATTTCTATTCCTTTCCTATTTTAGCTCAGGGCTATTTTCCTGGCCTATTCCTTTTTTTTTTTTTTTTTTTTTTTCCTGAGACAGGGTTTCTCTGTAGTTTTGGTGCCTGTCCTAGATCTCGCTCTGTAGTCCAGGCTGGCCTCGAACTCACAGAGATCCGCCTGGCTCTGCTTCCCGAGTGCTGGAATTTTAGGCGTGGGTCACTGCCGCCTGGCTTGGCCTATTCTCTTATCTGGTCAAGTTTATGAACAGTTATTTCTTGATAATGTAAAGACTTTTGTTTAGGAGAAAACAATTTGAACACTTTATACAATAAGAGGTTTGAATTGTTTGTTAACAATATTAAGATATAAGCATTAAAGATTATGAAGAAACATTAATTCAAAAGACTGGAATGAAACTATATAATGTAAATTCATTTTATTCAATACTTTAATTAAAACATTGGAGTAAAAATGGTAGGAAAGAGAGGGAGGGTGAGAAAATTGACCTGTTTAAGTATAGGAGTTGGGATGATTAGGGGAATTATATCTGCAGTTCACATTAATGAAGCTCTTCAATTATATGTTCAGAATCTCCAGCTGCTAGAGCTAGCTGGATGGGAAGGATGGGAGTTGTGCTCTTTAAAATGTGCTGTACAGTAGCTGGAAGTGCATTAAAAATATCAACTGGAAGCCAGATGTGGTGGTGCATACATATAATCCCAGAATTTATAGGGTGGGGCACACTTAGTAACTTAGACATTCGAGGTTATTCTTGGCTGCATTGTGAGTTTGAGGACAACCTGAGTTACATGAGACCCCGTTTTTAAAAAAAACTGAAACAAACATCAGTTGGAAAAAATAGACAGGGGAGATGGTAGCTAGTACATGCAGTGCATGCCGTGGTCTCAAGGTATGGCTTCCCTGCCCTAAAGTCCTGGAGGCTGGGAAGCAGATCAGGTCTTCACTTTCTCGTCATCTCGTGGGTGAGCCCTGGTGTCCACTAGGCTGTGTGAAACTCCTCATAAAAATCTGTGCCTCGTTACTGTCTCCTCTGTGATCTTAAAAAAAAAAAAAAAAAAAAGGTATCAATTGAAATAAGTGCAAGAAACCAAGTCATATTGTAATTAATGAAAACTCACATGAGAAAGTGCAGATGGCACGAAAATAACATAAGAACTGTTCCTCACGTGTCTGTAGATTGTTACTGTGTTAGACTCTTGATCCGTCATGCTGTAGTACAAGTTCTCTGATGACTGACCAAAAGGTTATTGTCTTGGTGATAGCGGTACAACTATTTAGAGCTAAGTTAGAATTTTATCTTTCTAATTCTTACTTCATTGAATAGAAAGCTTTTGCTTGTTAGTTTCTATAGGTACCAAATAACAGAAATTGAACCTAACCCAGTGGATCAGATTCTATCAATACTTCGCTTCTTCTATACTCCTTGGATAGGAGGGTTGCCTAGCACAACTGGCCTTACATACAAGGATTTAAGGAAAAAACTTTGATTTATCAAAATACTTTATCTTAAGTGTGATTACACTGCAATTCATGTTTGTTGGCTGCGGTAAAGAGATCGTATTTGTTTACATTGTTGTATCTAAAACCAGAAATTACTGTGAAGTGCTTTCCTTTACAGGAAGTAGATCACCTAATGCAAAGTTGCCTTCAGTCCCAGCGCTTGGCTCCGTCCCACAAGACCCAGTTGCCCACATGAGGTATTTAAGCTGCTCACTTGGGAACTGAAATTTGTGTTTTTCCATGGCCCACCCTTCCCCCTCCCCTCCCTCAAATACTTTAGAAATTAATTTTATTTTAAAATTTTATGTTGTAAAATGTTTATGAGAAACTTGTAATAAAATTGCTACATATATGACAAATATTTTATGAGCTCATGGTGTATATTTCAAATAATTATGAATTGTTAGGAATTCATTGTTCCTTTTCTTTAAAAGTGTTAAAGTGATGATGTCTGTTCCCTTATGACCACATTAATACTGTATCTTACATATATTTTGACTTTTACTTACAATTTTAATTTGGAATGTATGTTTCAGAGTTTAATTTTAAAATTTATAGACTTATTTTCAACCACTATACCTTAATTGGTCAGAGAATTCTTGGTTTCTGTCAGAACTGCCAAATCTCTGTCTCTCCAGGGCAGTGGGGTACTTCTTTGAAACGTATATATTTGTGGGATCACACATGCTTACAAGATTCTGTGAGGCACAGGGAAAACCCTGTGAGGAGATGGTTGTGGAGAGCAGAATCCCTTGGGTGGTGTCTGATAATTTCAGTAGGAACTGTGCTGTGTGTAACATAAGCTGGAAGTACTGTTGTGAACCAAGATATGCACGGCTGCTGACTTGTTTGCTGTATAAAGCAAGCTCTCGGTACTTGTCAGTTTCTTGAAATGTAGCATACCTGTGTATTTTTTAAAACTCATTAAAAGTGTATGATTAATTGTATGTGAACATATATGCATATTCATGCAAACTTAATGTGTTAATTGAGATATTATTAATGTGTAGTCTGTGATTTTTCTAATGAGATTATTTAGATCATATTAGAAATGGTTATCACTTGAATACAAATGTGAACTGCTTTTTAGAAACATTTACATGCTACGACTGACAACTTAGAAATGAAGACATGATTTTTGATCTCAAGTTACTGATAGACTGATCAGAATACTGATAGATGAGTTTGATGTGCAGATAAATTAGATGAGGTCTTATGTTAGTTTGAGTTACAATGAAGTCATAAAAAAGTGCTTTTAACTCATGCAACTTCCAGTAAGAACTGATGCTTGGAATGGTTGTTTATCAAGGCTGTCTTTGAGGACTTGGAGTGGAAAGATGTATCAGGGTGAACAAGGTCATTTTAAGTAGAAAGCTAGTAGACACAGCAATGTGTCTTTTGGTCATTTTTATTTTTCATGTAACTTTACATTTCTATGAAAATAGATTTCACTTTGGAACATAGGAAGCTGATAATGTTCAACATCTTTCTGTTAGTATCACAGAAAGGCTAGAGCACGCACTGGAGAAGGCAGCTCCTCTGCTGAGAGAGATCTTTGTGGATTTCGCACCTTTCCTTTCTCGGACACTTTTGGGTAGTCACGGACAAGAACTGCTTATAGAAGGAACAAGTAGGTGGTTTTCCTTTATTCTGTTTGTATTCCTTTACATTACAAAGTTATATGCTTGAATGAGAAATGTCTGCATCTTCTAAATATTTTTGCCATTGGCAAGGCTCTCACTCATCTGTGACTTTTGAGGACTTTATCACTTTATATTTTAATCTGTTTTAGTTTTGTTTTGTTTTTGTTTTTAACTAGCAGTTTGGATGAAGTATAAAAGTATTAGGCCAAAGCAGTAGTGTTTATTTTGTAGTGCTGGGGTTGAACTCGGGGGCATCTTGTACATGCTATGCAAGTACTTTACCATCGAGTTTCATTCTGAGATCAAGATTTAGTTTTTAGTACAATTAAATTAACCATGGGTTAGAGAATTAGGGAGACTGGTATAACAGGGTTTTACTTGAATTTAAGATCCATAGAAACTGGGTTTGGTGGCCCACACCTTTAATCCCAGCACTTGGGAGGCAGACACAGGTGGATCTCTGTGAGTTCAAGGCCAGCCTGGTCTACAATAGTGAGTTCCAGGACAGACTGTTACACAGAGAAACACTGTCTCAAATTACTCCTCTCCCCAGAAAAAAATCCATAGAAAGAGCCATATCTTGCCACATATTAGTAATGTGGACTGCATTATTATTTTCTGCTGGTACAATGATACTTTACAAATAACAGTGGTACTGTAAATTACCCTGTTCATATCATAATTAGGTGACTAGGTCTTTTTTAGGTAGGGTACTTTGAAGTTGTCTCACTAAAGAGCATGCAGAGGAACATTGCTGAGGAGACTAGTTAGTGGGCTACTTAGAGAATGGGTGAAAGATAGTAGTTCTCTCTCTCTCCCTCTCCTTCTCTTCTCCCTCCCCCTCCCTCTCTTCTTGCTTCCCTCCCTTCCTTCCTTTGTTTCTTCTTCTTCTTCTTCTTTTGTTGTGAGGCATTGTGTAGGAAATGTCGTGAAATATTAGAGAAGATGACACACTTAGGTGAAGGAAAATTCACCCTGAATTTCCTCAGGCAACAGGAATCAGTTCAACAGAAAACAACTTGTCAAACAATTGATTCCATTTAAGAACTTACCAGTAGAACTGGGAATCCAGCTCTTGGGAAGTGGAAACCCCCAAATAGGGAGTTTTAGACCTGGCCTGGGCTACCTGAGAAATTGTTTCAAAACAACTAATTTAATAGGTTAACTTAAAAATATCAGCTGCTGTCCCCAATCTACATCCCCATTTTTTAATTCAATGTCCTAAATATCAGTTTACATTTGGTGATGCATTATCTCATTTCCAGAGTCCAAAAGTAGCAGTGAATTCATTTGAAAAGAAATTTCAAATTTTAGAAATACTTCAGTAAGTTTTATGTGTCAGTAATTTATTTAATAATAGATTACTTGATGTAATTATAAAGGACACTTATTTATTAAAATAATATAATTTGAAAATAATTGATTTAAAAATGCTGGGAAGTATGAACTGCAAGACTTTTCAAAGCTTAATTTTTGTTTCATGTATCAAATAATTATTTTTAAGGTGTTATGTCCACTTATGAACTTTCATCTTTATTCACAGTTATATATTTGTGTTTGTAGCGTGAGTGTCCTTTAAGCAGATGCTTAGTGTGCTAAGTCCAATACCAGGTCTATGAAGTCTCCCCATTCTACTCCTCTAGCACATTTACTCCTCTGCAAAACCACATTAATTGTTCAAATAAATTTCATTACCATTATTTTTCTAAGCACTCGACTGTTCAGTGTATATGTTGTCTTTATGTTTAATATAAAGATTATATGTATTACATCATTCTGGAATAAGACTGAAAGTAAAAAAATGTATGTACATATATTTTTCTATATAAGTATTGAAATACCTGCATGTGTGGTAGATCAAAGAACATTGTATAAACCTTTATGATTTTGGTTGCCGGAAGTCCTTTCTGTCTCTGTTGTTCATTATACATGTGAACAGATGTGAGAAGGTCCAGATTAGAATCCAGAGGTGGTAATTCTGGTTCCTGTGGATTTAATTAATTAATTAACTAATCCAATGAGGATTAATGGCATAACTGTGATAGGTTCAGAATTGAGTCACTATGAGAAATTAGGTGGGTTTTTTTTTTTGTCATTTTCCTTTTATTTTTGAGATTATAACTACATCATTTCTTCCTTCTCCTTCCTTCCTCCAAACCTTCCCATATAACCCTTATTGCTTTCTTTAAAGTTCTTTTTTCATTAATTGTTGTATATTCCTAAATATAACCTGCTTAGTCTATATGTTATTTTTATTTGTATTTTCAGAACTAATTAATTGGTCTTGTGTAACCAATTGGTGTGCTTTTCCTTGGGGAAGACTATTTCTCCCACTCTGAGCAAGAGGACTAGGTTTTGAAGTTTGGGTAAAACTAGGCTTGTATATGGGTTACATTTGAAGAAGTAATAGAGTTTCAGACAACAGAGGTCCAGGCCAGCCAAGAAAGATGGTAGCTCTGTCCGTTCTTTCCTGCTTGTGTTTTAGATATCTTAGCAGTGCAAATCCACACTTTAGTTAATGACCTGCTTGCCTAATGCCTGCAGCACAGAAATGCTATGTAGCTCATTTTTATGTTACTGCCAACATTGCTCCTGTCATTTCTAACATTGGGAAAAATGGTTCTCACTTTTCTAAAGAAAATGAAAGGTCTATGTAAAGCTTCATAATGCCAACCTGCACCTTTGTTCAACTGAGGGATTATTATTATTTAAAAAGAAGAAAAACTAAAGAGCATAAAGATAAGAGATAGAGAATGAGTTGTCTATATGTGGAAGAGCTTTAATGAAGTAAAAACATGGAAGGAATATCATAGTGTTTTTAAATGTCACTAGGAATTATTTAATACAGAATTAACAGTTGTAAGTTTTTGATCATTATAATGCTATTGGGTTATCCAATTATTATAATTATTGGAATTGCTTTTTAAATATATTAGCTATAGCAAATCCTTTGAACTGCTCTTTGATTATATTGGGTATTTAAACTAAATAACTCTTTAGATGGTCATTAATGAAATAAAAGTTCCTTCCTAAGGCTATTTTTAGTTAATCTAAAACAAAACATAGAAAGAAAAATGTAAATAATTAGTTTATAGGAAATGAGGAATACATAACAGACAATGGCTTGCATTTCTGTTAAGGTTTAGTGTGAGGTCGGAGGTCAAGGTACTAATAAGAGTGTTTGGGATGTCTGCTGCCATGAAACAAAATGGAAACTTGATTGATAGCTAGAGGGTTGAAGGGAGAGAGTGTGGTGGAGAAAGCAAAGGTCAGGGAGCCATTTCCCTTCTCTGCATGTATAATGATCAACCTTCACAGCAAAATGTAGATGATCATGGTCAATATTGCATGTGTTGCATTTCTGTGAGTATTGTGAAATGTCATTATTGAAGAATTCATAATAAATGTTTGGGTATTTTGAAAGTTAAAATAAAGTAGTTTACAGAACTGGTAGTTTTGATACCAGGTTTAAAGTAACCACAGAGTACTTTGTCTAGTCACACAACCAAGTGTGTACAGGTGTAGCTCTTAGCACAGTATTAACATTTTAGTTTAAATTGAATTTGGACACTTTGTGTTTTTAGAATAACCTTCTCTTTTAAATAGGTCTGGTTTGCATGAAGTCCAGCAGTTCAGTTGTGGAGTTGGTTATGCTGC
This sequence comes from Peromyscus leucopus, assembly GCF_004664715.2. Classification (NCBI taxonomy): domain Eukaryota; kingdom Metazoa; phylum Chordata; class Mammalia; order Rodentia; family Cricetidae; genus Peromyscus; species Peromyscus leucopus. Next base: position 63,256,138 of record NC_051068.1, read on the forward strand.
TGTGTTCTCAGGTGGGTACAGACAAGATTCAATTGTCAAAGGAAAAGTCAACCCTCATGCACGTTTGTTTGACAGGGAAGTCATTCTTGCAGTATCAAGTTTTTGTAACAATAAAGTTTTATATGACGTATTAAAATAATTTTAATTTCTATCTGCAAATGATTACTTATATGTGGTATAGATAATTTTGAAGCATGAACTGAGAGAGAAAATTTAGATAAATGAGAAAAATAGTTTTTAGAATTGTACTAAAATGCTTGGATCAGTTGATCTCAAAATGAATGTCTTTGCTCTGTGTGTTAAGGTTATAGAAATAGCTTTATTTATGTACTTTGTGGAGTGCCACTCTGATTCCCCTGGGAATCATGGTTTGCCTCCCTTTTGTACAGGGGTTATAAAATGAGTAATAAATAATTTTGAATCCTTGTCCTTGCTAATTATTTTTGACATACACAATAGACTTGGGAAAGTATCAACGAAGATGTGGCAATCATCATCATAAAGATGTACAAAACAAATTCCTCAGAGCAAGATTAATTCCAGTGTATAGAAACCTTGTGATTAGCTTTAACGATTTTTAAAACTTAAAAATTTTATATCTGGTGATGTTTTGTTTTCTGTTTTTCAAATAAACAAAGGAATGTTTTTATTGAAGTTTTTTTTTTTTTGTAGTCTTTTTAAAGGGTATCTTGCTGGTAGTAAATTCCTCTACTTAAAACTTTAAAATAGCCGTTTTTAATAGGAAGGGTATTGCTTTAGAGGTCAAGGGTTTTGACCCATTTCAACACCTTTGACCTTCATTTACAACTCTCATGGTTTACTTGCCTAACGAATAAGGATAATACAAAATTAATGTTTCTTTGCATCGATTTATTCATTTTAGTGCCTATGTTGCCAAATTTATTTAGACTGTGTTGATGGACATTTCATGAATACAAATTAAGGAATCATAGAAGGTGTGAAAAATCAATACTATGTGTTATCAATAAAGTGCAATAAGAACAATTACTTCTAGAGAGTATAGCTAATGGAATTTTATAATGAACTTGTAAGGAGCAGTTACATTTCTTAAAGGACTTTTTATTCTTAGATTTTGTGAGTATTCTGTTTTTATAATTTAACCATTTTCTTTAGAATGCACTTTCTCTAAAAGCTTACTTGGTAAAATTTCTCATTAAGCCATCTGATTTTAAATAATTGTTTATTTCTTGGATAGAAATCACTACATACAGTTTTATACCTGCTTAAAATTACTTCTCCTTTTAGTACTCACTATTTCTTCAGAAGATTATGGTTCTGTTGTTTATAGTGATATAGTTGTTTCATATGTAAATTTTGATAATGAAGTTTAACCTTTTAGTTTAGGATTGAATTTGGTTTGGTACATTGAAAGCTACTTCAAATATAGCACATTATGTATTTGGATGTCAGAAGCTGCACAGATAAAGAATGACACATGATAACGCCTATTTGTCATGAATGTCACAGTGCTGCTTAATGCTTATCTGATCAAATGGCATATGGAGATCACTTAAAAGAGTAAGTTGTAAAAATCAGAAATTCTCAGGCTTTTGTTTGAATAACATATATTGTTGGGTATTTGAAGTCCTCAGCACTTTTTTTTTATGAGTTCTTCAAAAGTCCCATGGCATCTCTACAAGATGTAACACAGTGTGAAAAATGATGTGAAAAATGAAGCTAGAATTAGCTCCAGATGTATACAGATTGTTCCAGGGTGATAATTACATTTTTCACTTTGAATTTTCCTAATTCAAAGAGGTCAACTTGGTAATCACAAAAGTGATTTATTTTGTTAAGAAGTGAACTGTCTTTTTCTACCTGAAAGCTAGAGAGATAGAAATTGAATTTCAAGAGGACATTTTGCAGATCCTGGGTGGGGATGTCTTGAGTTTGATTGATAATTTTTTTTAGTGTGAGATAGGGTGGGAAGTAAAAAGCTACCATCTTGCTAAATTTTTAATTAATTTTTTAAGAGGAGATGGAGAGGATTGAGTGCCAAAGATCAAAAGATCAGGTCAAAAACTCCTTTTTCATCACATAAATAATGGGATATGCTTATGAACTTAACATCTGCAAATTTGATTTAGAACTTTACAAATTAGTTGGTGTTAATTTCATGGCAGTCAGCTATATTCTGATTATTTTTCTTGAGTCCATTCACGACTTATTTTTTTTTCAAATTTTTAAAGACAAGGTGTTTAACCATACTTTATTACAAAATATAATTATAGTCTCCATTTAGTAGTAAGAGCTGATCATATGTGATCTGCTGTCAGTAGACAAAATGGGTCACTATATACTTCTTTAAAGTTCTGACGAACAGTATATTTTTTACTCTTTCCTTGTTACTAGTTGATTAAGCATCATTCTATAGTTTATTCTATTTAAAACATCTAGCTATATTAGTATTGCTAAAAAGCTCTCTTAATGTTCAATATTTTGCTTTTGAGTAAAGTTAATTAACTCATCTATTGCATCCCATATCAAATAAGTACTAGGTAAGCTCTAAACACTGATTTTTTTTTTTAATTAAGTTTTTCAGTGCTCGAGAATAAATCTTGGTTAGGCCTTGCACACATTAAGCATGTGCTCTGCCACTGAGCCACATCCTCAGACCAAACTGCTTTACGTAAATGTAACTACATTCAGTCTTTAGAGAAGTACATATTTCTAGACAGACAAAAAAAAGTGGAAAAAGTTTTCAGCTATAGTTTAAATTCAGTTTGTCAGAAAAAATACAACTTACTAATGTTTTGTTTGTATATAAACCCGTTCAGAATGAATTTAAAGAAAACATTAAATGAATGTTTCAACTAATATTACTCCAGTGCTGTATAAAGTGCTTGTATCTTGCTCATTTGACATTAATATCATTTTTGAAAGAACTGACATTGCATTCAAGGCCACTTTATAAAAGTGTTGTGTTGCTCATCCTAATTCAGTCTGACATACATTCCAATAACACTACCTCCCTTCTTGGGTTTAAAGCTGAATTTATGACTGTGCATTGTGAAGTGCATCATTTAAAAATGGTTTCAACCCAAAACATCTAATAAATAAATAATGTGTATGGCTACTCAGTAGTAGACTTTGTAGACTAGAAATCATTCCATCGGATACTCAACAGTCCACTATCGGAGAGGGCTGTCAGATAAATCTTGTGGTAGCGGCATTCATGTCCTGTAAATCACATATTATTGTCTGAGCCTTCTGCCAGGTCATCTATTCTTTTCCCATTGATCAGAAATGCATACAGTATATAGAAAAACTAGCAGCACCATGTAGTCTGGCTTGGCCTCCTGTCTGAGTTATTAATTAGCAGCAAAAGGTTACTTAAATGTTTAGCTTAATTAAAAAAATTAAATCAACATTATTGATATAATGATATGGTTTGGTGTTTTCTTACTCAAGGTTTCTGTGTCTTAGAATTACCAATTACCAACTGGTAATAGTCACAAAGCAGTCAGCATCATTATAGATTTTTAAATTTTATTTTATGTTCATTTTTTGGTCTGAATATTAGTAGAATATTCTTTTTTTCTGTAGTTTTCCTTTAGTCTAGTAAGTTCTGCTTCTCTATTTTGACTTTATCTCTGTGGAATCTATGCTACTTAATGCTTTTGTCCTTGCCTTCTAGTTCCTTAACATTTCCTTTCATCATCATGATGAGTATCTTATTATGAGTATGTGAGTCACACAAACAAGGAAATAATAGAAATGTATGTGCATCATTAGGTGATTGGGTTTTTCAAGAGGTGGGGTTTGAATGTCCCATACTGTCATCTTGAAGTTCTTAAAGTTACCCAAATGTGCTATCATTTTTCTGTGTTGGCACATGATCTTTCCTTCCTTATTAGCTCGTCTTATAAATGATAACTTTGGTTTTTGTTATTTTGAGATGGTAACCCTAAGTAGCTCAGGCTGTCCTGGTACTTTCTGTCTTAACACAAGTGAACTTCAAACTTGTTATTTTCCTGCCTCAATCTCTTGAGAGCTCGTATTACCAGTATGCATTGTGAAACCTGTTTATGCAGTGCTAAGGATTATTTAGTGTATGTTTGTTAGGAAAACACTGTACAGATTGATCTATATGTGTCCAACCTCAAGTCAACCACCTGCCACCCCCACCCCCAAATGAATTAGTATCGTAATCACACTATTTGGTCCTGCTCAGGTGTTAGTATGAAGTTTAGAAGCTAGGATCAGAACACAGCTTATATCTATAGGAAATTATATATATATTGTTTTTGATCCAATTATACTGTTTAAACTTTGGTGTATATTTATTTATAAAGGCCTGAAAAGCCTAAAGACAACAGTAGAGTGAAAAAATACCAAACCTTATCATTACCTTCATGTAAAGAAAATATTTCCAAGCATATCAATAATTTTAATTTAATTTTTTCAAATCAGGCTAGACATTTAAATAAACTTTTGCTGCTAATTAATAACTTAGGATGCCTAGCCATACTACATTATTAGTAAGTGATGTTTATCTGGATACAGAAAAATTTCATTAAATGTGTGTTAAATAAGTAAGAAATATTAGCAATAGCTTTTTTTGTCTCTTGAGAGAGAGGGATGCGGTTGAGACAGGGCCTTTCTAGCTATCTTAGCCTGGCCTGAATCTGGTTCTCCTGCTGCTTCAGCCTTAAATTCTGGGATTACCAGCATCCTGTACCATTAGTGTAGTGACCTAACTCATGGCTGCTTTGATTGTACAGGAGCCAATACTCTTCTCAGTCAAAATCCTAGTGGGTGTTTATTATGTCATAAAATACCTTTTCAATGTGTTTACTTTTAAACACATGTAAACTAGGATAAAAATAACTCCAAATCCCAGTAGCTTTTGCTCATTGTCAGTTTTTAGCTTAGTTGCCCCCAACATTTGGTTCACAGATTAAGTTCAAAGGTTGAAGTTAAACTTATAAACCTAAGTTTTGTTTTAGTACTTATATTATATTACAATTCTTGTCCCTTTTTTTTGAAGTACATATTAATGGCAACAGCCGGATAACACTTACTAGATAGTGGCTGAATAGATTAGTATGCTTGCCTATTTAGGTAAGGTGTCCTCATTCATATTAATTCTTGTGTTTTGGAGTCATTGGAAAGTTTTTCTCTGATAAGCAGAGTCCATCTTACTCAGAAATTATCTTATTCTAATTCTACTGTAATCTGGAAGACTAATTTGAATTCTGAATTCTTGCTCTACTTTGAAGAAAAGGCATGATACATGTTGAGTACATATTAACTGATGAGCTTTAGGTCTTAATTAAAAGGAGGTGATGACTTCCTATATATTTATTTATTTGTTTGTTTGTTTTCCAGACAGGGTTTCTCTGTGTAGCTTTGCACCTTTCCTGGAACTCACTCTGTAGCCCAGGCTTTCCTTGAACTCACAGAGAGCCGCCTGGCTCTGCCTCCCAAGTGTATTTTTAATTTTTGCTCTTTGATCTCTGGTCTCACTGTGTAGCCCAGACTGATCTAGAGCTAGCAGTCTTTTTGCCTTAGTTTCCCAAGTGTTGGGATGACTCTATGTTAGCTCCTAATGACCTTGTTTGAGGAAAATTTGTATACATCCCCTCCCTTCCTCCCTCCCTCCTTCCTTTTTTCCCTTCCTCCTTCATTTCTCTCTCTCTTTCTCTGAACTACATCTGTTATTTTTAAGCTACTTCATTGGTCTAAGCCTAACATTCATTTCTTACATCAGACCTGATAAACAATGTGAGAACTATTGAACCTCAGGTTTTTGAAAAATGAAACACTTATATAAATAAATTAATATCTTGGTATGTGGCTGGATTTCTGAAAATCCAGTATTTTTTTCTCCTTCCTCAAAGCTGTTTGCATAGCAATAGATTTAGAAGATGTACTAAATGTTGAAACGTTCTTTGATGTACTGTAAATATTCTATTTCCTTTGTAACCAGCCTCTTTTTACGAGGTAAATATTACTTTGGGGGGTAATTGACTTCTTTAAGAGTGCTTTATATGTGCCTTGGTCCAACCAGGATTAATATAGTTTTATTTACACATTTTTATTATTTTATTCCTTCCCTTTTTGATGTTTTTATACTTCTTCTGTAGAATATACTTTTAGAAAATTAGTTGATATAAATGGACTGTTTCTGAGCTTTTGTTATTGTCAGTACCTATGATCTTTTGATTGCTAATGGAATGAGAATCAATAGCATAGTCCATACCATTAATATGGGGGGAAAATCTTCCAGTCTCATCACCCAATTCTCCCATAAAGCAACTGTGGAAGCTTGTAACTGGAATATGCAGTAAGTGGAAGAATAGGTATCCTCTTCGAAGTGTTCAGAGCTAATTTAAATTTCATGCAGTGTAAACCGTTGACCTTATGAGATAGCAGTAAAAACCGTCCCAGAATAGATATGAAGTTTCTAAACTCTATGGAGGATAGTTGAATTTATCATAAAAATCTTAGAATCACTAACAATTAAAAAAAAGACACCAGCTTATTAACTACTTCGTGCTTAATAACCACCTAATGTTTTGAATTGTTTCAAAACTTTATAAAAAAATAACTTCATATTTGAAGGTAGGAACATATGTCTTCATACAACAGCAAGCATATAAAAAATCAAAGTAAATCAAGTATAAAGTATCATTTTTCAAGAACAAAATGTATCTTAAAATGTTTAAATCAAATTGTAGGTTAGTGAGCACACACTATACACTGCTCTTTATTTACATTTTGATGTAGACTGTCCTTTGATACTAATTAAAGTGCTTTTTACGGCCAAAGAAAAACATAATTTCATTTTTCATAGTGGGCTTAATTTGAAATACAGGCATCCCGTTGATTCACCAGCACACTAGGATTTAGAAAACACAACTTTGAAAGGTACATTTTGTGGAATGGGCAGTACACCCTGTGGCTTGGCCGTCTAGTCAGAAGGATGAGACCATGCTGGCTATGTAACGACATCTTTGAACATTATTCTCAAGGGTGGTAAATGCAAAACAAAGTAATATCAACTGGCACTTAATTCTGCAAGTTCCCTGCTGATTGGGGTATTCAGTGAAATGGAACTCTTCCTGACAGGAAGTCAGCTAGTGAGGATGGAGACATTTGAAAATAAAGTGTGTTTTAATCTGGCTCCCTGCTGTTTAACAACTCCTCTTTTAAATTTTGGATTAAGAAGAGAGGAAAAGGGAGGAACACAAATGGGAATATCCCGAGTATCGCATTTCTCTTTGATTAATATAAATGGGAGTACAGGTCAATATCTCTCTTTCATAGTTGTTACGGCTTGGTGCTTACCTTCCTATTCCAACTTTAAATCAGTCTACTAGTTGTGGTGTTACGAAATGTTTGCTTCAAAATGTAGTTTTAAATTCCCTTGTTTTAATGTCAAATCCTTTGACTTTTTAAAGGCTCAACTATATTCTAGTATAACATTTTTTATACAAAGTATATTTATGGTACACTAATGGATTTCAGTCAAAGTAGTTAGTTAAATTTGGCCTTCCCAGCTTTTTAGGACCTAGATTCACATATTGCTTCTCTTTAACACGTTTACACTACTTGACTTAGGTAGCTGTTGAGATAAGATTGTTATGTAGTATATTGTAGTACCTTCAAGACAGGTGCAGTTAGAGTATTCTACAGGCATTCCATTTATTGTGTCTTTGTAGTGCCTAATTTTTGGTCATGCCACTATCTTATGACACGAAAATTATAAGTTACAAAATGATTCTTATAAAATATGAAGTTTGAACCTTGACTTAGGCCTAAATGAAGCCCTAATCGGATCCCTGAAGCTAGCTAGTTATTTGCTTTTATGGTAGCAAAAAAATGTACAGGGACAGTGCTGAGATCATTGTTGTCTCCATTTTGAGTTAAACAATATAAAAAGGAAAATGACTTTGGCCATTTCTTGAAAGAAATGATTGAGGTTGGAAAATTCTGTGGTGACTGATTTTGAATATTCATAAATATTTTTCTTCCTGTTGATGGCTAACAAATTTTGTAGACTTGGGTGAATCAATTTCTTTTATATTCCAAAGACTTGGTTTCTTATTGAGTGCTGTGAATGTACTAAGAACTTGTTATTTATTATTTATAAAAGTATACATAACTGCTCATGGAACAAAATAGGGCACAGTTTAAAGTTATTTGTGCTGACTTGTGTTTTCAGAATACAGAACTTTCTCCCTGTATTAGTATTTTCAGTGCCTCTACTTTTCCTTTCAGGAAATTAATTTTTGTCTTACATCTTTATCTTATAAAGTAAAATAACACTATTTTCTTCTTCTCTATGTTCTTCTTTTCGGAGGTTATTATATATTTTTTATAATTATATGTTCTGTCTAACCTGTTTTCATCTTGAACCATAAAGTATTAGCTTTCTAAGAATTTCTCATAGCTAAGCAATTTTTGCCTTTCTTTCCAATGGGTCACATTGGCTTTCTTCCATGGACGCCACAGTGATTCCATCACTTCCTCTTCTTATCATAATGATAGCTCTTCCTAGAAAGGCCCATATGGTATGCCAAATATGGAAACATTGATAAGTGTTAAGAATCTGATGTTTGAAGGTCTTTGTAAACTTTAGTTCTCCTCATTTATACCACATTTATTTTAACATAATTCATATTTAATTTCATTCAGAACTTTTAAAAAACTTTCCGACTATATTATTATCTTTACAAATTTGTGTAACTTGAATTTTGTCAGGATGGTAAAAGGACAAATATCTTTGGAGAAAGTTCTCTTAAGAATCTGATTCTGGCTTCAAAAACTATGCTAAGTACACAAGGTGATCAATTTGTTCATGACTTGATCTTACTACTTAAAATATGCTGATTTATCAAAACAGAACATTTCATATTTAAATATATACAATTTCAGTTAATCATAACTTTGAGCATCATGTTGAGACAGAGAAAGCTTCAGATGTAAGAGCATCGGGTTTTAAGGTTCCTTACATTGCTATGTAAGTTATGTTGTAGGCGGAAGAGTGGCTTACATCATGGTGTGTATCCAAAGCATGTGTTTGGAATTCTGTGCTCTACTAGGTATTAGCTAGCATATTATTAGGATTATTGATAAACATTTGAAGATGACTGAATTATTCTGGATTGAAAGTATTGCTCCTTTTTCACAACCAAAGTTATAATGTATGATTGGCCTGTGGGTTATGGCTCAACATCTATGAGAAATTTTTATTACTTGTATGTTTCTTATATAGTATGTGTTTAAAATTTGAGACCAGAGTTTTATGGGTACATGTAGTATGATGTTCAGATAATTTTAGTTCTGAAGATACATCATTTCACATCATAAACATAAATCTTACTTGCTTATAATGAATACCAACCAAATATGTGTTTTTACAATTATCCTTTATTTGAAGTTAAACTGAATTAAAATCTCATTTTATATTAACCTTGACATATTTTTCAGTGAATTACATAGTATATGTTGATGGTGGTGAGTGTGCAGCATGGAAGACTCCAAGTAGTTAAACAGCAGGAAAGTTTTCTGCTTTTAGTTAAAAACTGCTGTTTTTGGTATGGCCTTATTTACCACATGTTTAATTCTTAATGTTGTGTGCTGTGGGACTGTGCACAAAAAGGCAGCATAAAGAGCTCTGCTTCTAAGTCTATGGCTGTTACTTGCTACACAATAATAACGGCACTATTTTATTAGGTTACTTGTAATTAACTTCAGCACTAGACATCCATATAAATCAGTGGTAATCTGTTTTCTTTAGATTTTTATTTTTTTAAAGCTGAGTTAATGTACTTGTTTCTGTTTTTTTTTATGTATGGATTGAAGTTGTAATTGCTTTCTGGAATTAGTCTGTCACAAATAACATACATGTGCTTTGATGAAATGATTGCGGCAAGCTAATGAATTTTATATAACATTTTATAAAGATTTGTTACTGAAATAAATATTCAGAAGTAGCATTGTTTTGTTGTGAAACTTAATAAATAGTGATTTTTATTCTCCCAAGTCAAAAAGCGTCTAGACATTTGAACAGTTAAAGTGACAACACTTATTAATTAGAAAATATTTATACTTTTTATATTAAAAATTCTGGCATGGTAAGATATCCAAATATATCAACTCCTATTTATCAATTTATAGAAAGTCTTTTAATTTCAAACATTTTAAATTTAAACATTCAAACCTTCGTATATTTCATTTTTGCATATATTTGATGATTACTTCTTTACATATTGACTGAGAGTTTATATTATTTTATACACATACTTTTTAATATTATTAGTTTATAATTTAATAAAAATTATAGAAACATACCTTTTATAAAAATTAAGTCTAAAGAGACATTTCTGTATGTGTATGTCTGGCTGAGTTCAAGGTAATAGTGTATATTAATCCAAACCAAAATTGAAAAAAGAAGTCATGACTGTACATGGAGTATGCTTGTAAATCTGTAGAGAGGCTTTAAAGAGGCATGGGTTAATTTTATCACTTATATGATAGTAAAGTCTTTATTTGATCATTGTTAAATGAGTGTTAAGTGTATTGAGGGTAGAAATGGCAGCCATGAAGAAAATGGACAGGTCATGAAACTAATGCTTTAAAAAATAACTTGACTGGTAAATACTTCTTATTACATTGAGTACATTAGATAGCTTAAAAATGTTTAAAAAATAATTAGCCATTTTATATAGTTGTAATGGACGTCTTTCATGGTCTCCCTCCAGCAGTCTTTAATGAACCCGCCTTGTAATTTCAGTGCAGGCTTTGAGATTCCCTGAAGACTTGACTTCAGACCTCAAAGGGCAGGAGTTGCCATATGTCTGGAGAAGCAGAGTTGCCGAGCAGACTGACCATGTACTAATAGGACACATTTATATAGCTCCTGAGTGTGGATCCCTGATAGTCTTAATTATGATCATCTGTTGGGAGCTTGTAGCTAGACAAGGTTAGAACAACTTCTGCTGTCTATGGAAACCATACTTTCTGTATTGAACAGTGAAAGATATTAACAAAGTTGAACTGAATTAGGAAATTATTAGAAAATCATTATTGATTAAAGAGTATTTTTATACATACTTGAAAATAAATGTTTTATGTGCTTGAGCACAGCTAAGTTTTCTAATTGAGTATTTTAGATAGCTAGGATATATTTATAAAAATAGGTATTTGATTATGTGTTATCCTGATCCTTTGCAGTTTAAAAATCTTTATAGTTTATACATTCTATGAATAGTTACTTTAGAAATAGCCAGTTCCTTGTATATAGAGCTGTATGCTCAAATTTTAATAGAGTTAATTTTCTCTTATTTTTAACTTTACTCATAGAACCATACTGTGCTTTATACATAAATGTGTTCACAAAAATGAAACTAGCACTTTTCAAAGGGCAGCTACCTGTTTTACGGTCACTGAAAGACATCTCATGTGACGAAACGATGAAGTAAGATTTCTCCTTTGCAGTTCTGCTGTATTCCTTCCTGGCACGTGGTCAGGGTAGGCACAGTATGTTAGATGCACTGTTGAGAGAGTGCTGACACACAGACACATGCTGCTGAAAAGTCACTGAAAGTTTCCCTTGTGCACTGAGGGCCACTATATCCCCACCCAAAACAAGTTTCACCTCAGTTTGGCCTCTAGTCTCGTGTATAATGTTTCTCAGTTTTATGTTCATACATTTCCTTCTTTAGTCAATATCTCCTCTTTGACCTGTTTCTTTGACTCATGATAGTGTTTCTGTCATCTCTTTTGGTCATTTGAAGTGTAGCAAATCCTTTTTGATTTTTTTTTTAAACAAAGGAAGGTAACTATAATATTTTAAAAATTAGTGTGGGCATTTAATTAAAAATGCAAGCCCTAGCTGAGTAGAGTGTCATGGCAATTCAGTTCCTCAGGTGTCTGAGGCAGGAGGATTGCTTGAACCAGCCTAGACAACATAGCAACGTGGCTTTAAGAAAGAAAACCCTGGGCCATGTGATATAGCATGTAATTCCAGCATGTGGGAGCCTGCTGAAAAAGGATTATGAGTTCAAGTTCAGCCTTGACTATATAGAGAGTATGAGGCCAGCCTGGGCTACCTGAGACCTTACTAAATGAAAGGAAACAAAGTCACCACATGTGCACATGTTTACATACTCCCTAATTAAAAAATGAATGTATACATAAACATATATCACAATGAATAAAACCCAAACCAAGATAACAAAAACCATTAAACAAAGCCAAAATAAATTAAAACCACTAAGACTTCAACTTCTTTTTTTTTTTTTTTTTTTTTATAAGGAAAGAAAATAGGTAATTATGAGTTTGGGTGTTTGTTAATTTAGTCTTTGTTCCTTTCTTTTATATAAAGCATGTTTAATTCCAAACTTCACAACTTATTTTAATGGATTTTAGTATTCATAGAAATTAAGGTTATTTTCATTTGATAGGTTAGAATATTGAATTTAGAAAAACAACATATACTTAATAATCAATATATAATACATTTATATTTTCAAATTTTGTCATGAGTATTCATGAAACTTGAATGCTTCTGTTATTTGGAGGTTTTCAGAATAATATGAGATAAATATATATTGTCTACATAGGAAAACATGCATATATCAAGGAGGTCCATCTACCCACATGTGGGCATGAGAAGCAGTCAGGAACCCTGATCCACTCACCTGTGACCAGGGATGTTTTATTTAGTTGTATGTCTTCACCAGCCAAGGCCTGTGAGGACATCTGCATGGGTCTCAGACTCTAACAGAAGCCCTACTCTTAATTGCTGGACAAGCTGCGTCAGGTAGACCTGGACCACTTCTCTGCATGGCTGATGGTGATTTTTGGGCACTGTTTTTTTTTTTTTTTTTTTTTTTTTTTTTTTTTTTTTTTTTTTTTTTTTTTTTTTTGCACTGGTTTGCTGTAGCTTACCTGGACTTATTCTAATATCCTCATCTCCACATAAGTTATTAAAGCTCGTGTGTGCTCAGCACCTGCGGTCCTGCATGCCACCTACTGAACTGCTGGGGAAACTGTCCCACCTGAGATAACGGCATCCTACCTACTGTAGCATTTCCATAGGCATTCCTGATATCAGTTATAAACAAAGAAGCTGTATGGAGATAAAATAGGTGTTCATCTGGACCCATAGACAATAGAGCATACTCAGCTGATGCCAATGGACATTCTCTATTTCAAAAGACAGCCTATAAAATTGGTAAAGTTAACTGACTTGCCTTTTGTATAAATAGCAATTTAAGGACAAAAAAAAAATCATTAAAAAACAAGACAATCTAATACCCACCCACAGAACTCAAGGAGAAGGGAAAACGGCAACTTTCTTAAAAAGTTTTTTTAAAAAAATTCAAGCAAACAGAACAAATAAATACAAATAATTCAGTGAAGTTGAAAAGCATTTCATGATATGAATGAGAAATTTAGCAGTGAGACAGAGTCCATAAAAGAATCAAACATCTTGGAACTGAAGAACTCTAAATGAAATAAAAAATACAATTGAGATGGTTGGCAACAGACTATATACAGCAAGCGGAAGAGCTTCAGATCTCAAGGTTTATCCTTTGAAATACTAGTCAGATTAATCATTAAAGAATGAAGAATGACTGTGGGACTTATGAAAATGAAACTCCTCTCAGTGTGGAATGAGATTAAAATGTCTCTTTTCTCCATTCTTATTCAACATAGTAATAGAAATCCTAGCCAGAAGGCAAGAGAAAGAAAGAGCACATGATTAGAAAAGGAGGTGGTGATGTTATCTGTTTGCAGATGACATAATTTTACATGCACACAACTCAAAGAATATACTAAGGTTTATTAGAAGTGATAAAATGTTGTAGGACCCAAAATGAACATACAAAAATCAATAACATTTTATATACCTATATTATGTTTAGAAATCAAACCCATTTCAAATGTTTACCATAAATAAATAGAAAACAAAAACTAAACTAAGAATAAGCTTAATTCAATAAAAATTGCAAAATATGGATTAAAAAATAAAATAAATAAGAATGCGGAACAGGTATTTATTTCATCTCAGGTCCCCCTTTTTTTGCAATGATTTTTTTTTTTTTTTTTTTTTTTTTTTTTTTTTTTTTTTAGTATAGCCAGATATTTTCTGATGATTCCTGAGTGGTTTGTATAGTAAGAATAATTTTCTCTTAAAGCTATACAATAACCTCTCTTTTTCACATAGATCAGGTTGAGTGCCCTATCCTATTGTAGAACTATTTCAGCCGATGAATCTACCTCTTCCTAGATCTTGGTGTGTTTGGTTTAACAGGTACCTTTCCTGGTATGCTGATAGGCACCATGGGTAGCCATTTTGTCCCCTATGCCAGGGAGTATCATTTTGATCTAACATTCCAGCCTGTTGGGGGACAAGGGGAGATGTGTCAGCCATCTCAGGGCCTTTGGCCTGTCTGCCAGTTGCTGTTGGCTCTTGTATCATTCATGCCTTAACTAAATGATAATTCCTATCTGAGTACCATTAAGCTGATGATTACTAGATCCAAATATAAACAGGTACCCATCACAGAGTCAAAGATTTAACTCAGAATGCAACTCAAGTGGGGAATGTGAGAGCCAAAGTTATATTTTAAGTTTTAGTTACTTGTCTAAGAGTCCATGAAACAAAAATGCCTCTGATATATAAGCCCCTTGCCCAAAAACAGATAGTTCCTGAAGTGCTGGAGGCTGTTGTTTATGGGAGATAGCAAGCCACAAGTTTTCACTCCCCTAACCAAGTTCCGTTGACTTATCTTCACTGGATGTGTCTGATCACATGTGGGCAGGAACTATGTTAGGATGAACTCTTGTCCCTGATTGGATATTGGCTGGAGGTACACAGGCAGGAAGTAAATCAGGATGTATGCTTGCCCCTGGTTGGATCTCATGGGAAATGTGGTAAATTATGGGTTTTGCTTTTTGAGCCCCTGAAAAGCGTGACTAGGGGCCATTCCTGTGAACCTGGTATGGACCTGGACAGAGCCCATTCACCTGGCCAGTATTTAACTAAAGCTTGCTTCACATGTGGCTTTAAAAAAAAAAAAAATTAAAGTTGATACCAAAATCTAGAGAGACATTCTATGTTCATTTATGGTTACAAAAAGCTAGATGTTCATATTACTGAAAGAGACGTACATATTATATTTATCATTCATAGGAAAAGATAAAAGCAATCCTAAAATTGACATGGAACCTCAAAAGACAGTAAGCCAATTCCATCTTGAGTGGGGGGAAAAATTAGCTGAAGATCTAACAATTACTAACCTGAAATTAAGTAATAGTTTGTTGTGGCCAGAATATCACAGTCTTAGCTTAAAAATGGATACAAACATCAGTGAAACAGAGTAGAGAGTCCACATAGCTACAGTGAATTGAATTTTACCAACAATAAAAGCAATACTGGAGAAGACTTTTTTTGTTTGTTTGTTTGTTTTTCGAGACAGGGTTTCTCAGTGTAGCTTTGTGCCTTTTCCTGGAACTCACTTGGTAGCCCAGGCTGGCCTCGAACTCACAGAGATCCGCCTGGCTCTGCCTCCCGAGTGCTGGGATTAAAGGTGTGCACCACCACCGCCCGGCGTGGAGGAGAAGAGTGTTTTAGTTAGTAATCAATACTAACAAAACTGAATATTAATATCCAGACAGATAGATTCAACTATCATCTGTCTTTTAAGATGTACAAAACCCCACTCAAATTGGACCCAGGACCTAAATATAATACTCACTACCAGCAAACTGACATTAGAGAATATAGCAGAGACACTTGAATGTTTGTGTGCAATGCTCTTCTGGAGAATAATAGGCCAGCCAACCACCAACAAGAATAAAATAGATAATATAATCATCTCAAATCATAAGGCCTCCAGTTGCCAAGAGTAACAGTGATGGGTGAAGAGTCAGCATATGTAGTAAGAGAAAACATTTACAAACTGTTATCTGACAATAGATTGGTATCTGGAATATATAACGAGCTGAAGGAAATTGAGCAGCAACTAGAAGCATAGAAACTGAAATCATCTGAGTTTACTCTTATTATTCCAGCATCTGGGAGGTGGAGGAAGGAAGATGAGGAGTTCAGGCCGGTTTGATTAAATAGGGTGTTTGAGGCCACTCTGGGCTGCATGAAACCCTGTTTAAACAAAATAGAAGCTCTAAAACCAAATTTAGGTCATTGAAGAAATTCACAAATTGAGTAAACATTTCTTAAGAGCAGATAGAACAATTTCTAAAAAGTATATAAAAATACTTAGCTTATTAATCATCAGGGAAATTACTCAAAAAGTTAAAAGTTAATCTAGGATTAATGTATGTCACAAAATAGGATGTCACTGCAGTGATTATCAAAACTGATGAATTCTCAAAATAAATTGATAGGAAAAATTACATGTAATGAACCTTGTCAAAGTGTGGGCTGTGCTTTTGAACATGTTAATTTTTAGGAATTACTTTTATCTTTTAAACTTTTTCACTTGCAAAATATAGGCAAAGTTGTATAGTACCTTCACTAAATACGTTTTATGATACTTAATTTTTAGAAAACTAAAGTTAATCTCAGTATGTTAGCATTATAAATTAATTTAAATAAATAATTCGTATGTCAGTTTATTTTTCTCCATGTTTGAGAAACATAGGAATCAATGTAATATCATTAATAAAGGCTTTTTTTTCTCTTAGAAAAATCTTCTTTTCTATTAAAACCCATGCTTTACATTTTGTGGTGCTCTGGTAGTCTTGAATGTTCTCATATTGTTGTCACTGCATGACTTCAGAGCATTAGTAACCTAAGAGTGTGTTTTAGTAAAAATTGATTCGGCAACAGTTATGGTCCTAGGATGTGATAATCAATTAAATATAGCTTAGGCACAGGTATGAAATTATTGACTCTGCTGCTTTTTGAGGCCTTCCTCTTGAAAGTGCTCAAGTGTGTTTTGAAATTACTTACTTGCATTAGTGGTTGGATTTGAGGCTTTTAACGTGTTTTCATCAGGACCTCTTGGGAAAGGATAACCAAGACCTTTAAATGTACTGTGCATTTTGTATCACTATATAATTGTAAATACTGTTATGAAATATTGAAATGATCATGAAAGATGATGACCATTAAGCTTTTCTTTCAACTATTAAAACTCACTAAAGGTTATATTGAGCTGTGGTTTATAAAATTGTTTAGACTAACGCCTTGTTGATAATTGTTTTTGAGTGGAGAAAAATGCCTTCAAACACCATGATTAATGAATATTCTTTTTAGTTTTGGCAACTTTCACAAATTACTGTAGAGAGTGTTTTATTGCACAGAAAATATATTGGGTTTGATCATTGGTGTATATATATATATATAAAGAAAGTAGGAATATTTTCTCTTAGGCTTCAACTTCCCTTTCATAAGCATTGTTAATTTTGAATAGATTTCTTTGTCACTTATTATATTCCTTTTACCTTAACTAAAACAACAAATAAAAAAGATTTATAGATGCTGTCTGTATGAACCAGAAGTCAAGTGATGAATTTGATTTTCTGAGCATCAGCAAAACTTGTCATTCTCTAATTGTCTATGTACCTTCTTGTCTAATTTTTTGTTCTGTTCTTGACTTTTAAAAATTATTTTTAAGATAACATTCAAAGTAGTATGTTTCATTATAGCAGTTTTATGAATAATAGCATTAAATTTTGTTTTATTCATTTTTCTTTTATTTAGACAGAAACCTAAATATCCACTTCATTATTAAAGGACTTTAAAACTAAGTATATATCATTGTAGTCAATTCTTGATCTGATTTGTTTTTTTTTTTTTTTTTTTTTTTTTTTAATTTTTGTTATTTCGTTTTTGGATCATTGTACCACTGCTCAACTACAGATCCCTCTCTTGAGTCTATTGCTCGCCACCTGATTTGTTTTTAATAGTATTTTGTTTGACATGCCAATCTAAATTTAGGTCACTATTACTGTTTAAGTGGTGATTTTTAGTTATAAGTACCAATTTTGTCATATTTTCAGTCTAACTTCAGTAATGCTATTTAAAATTTTTTAGAATTTAAATAGCATATCTTATGATGTTATTTTTACATAAGAATTCATTTGGGCAAAAATAAAATCAACAAAGTTTACTAATTTATTGAAAATATAGACAAGAGTATGCATATGTTTTCTTTATATGAAATTCAAATTATGTAATAAAGCCCTCTTTGGTTATAGTTTTGAATAATATATCATCAATATGAATACTAGATGATACTCTCAAAGATAATTTGACTTTGAGAGTAGTTTTAGATTCAGCTTGAATTTTATGGTTTTGTGTTGAGTGAATGTGAAGAGTGGGACCCTCTGCCCTGGATATAATTTCTGCTTACCCTCATCTTCTTGCTACCTTGCTACCTCTGAGAAGAAATGTGGATATGCTCTTTGCCCTTTTCTTTAGGACAAATTCTGTTGTGGAATTTGATTGCTTTTACTTGGACTACATGTTTGTTAATTTCATTTTGACCTAAAGAAAAGGACTTTAATTCTGATTGAAATATGTGTTTTACACTTGATTTGGTTTATATTATTGAAATAAATTTAGGATATCTATAGTCTGTTGGGTGGCAACTGTGAATTTTGAGAGAGTATATAGACTTCTTTTCACTTATTCCTAAATGTT
This sequence comes from Peromyscus leucopus, assembly GCF_004664715.2. NCBI lineage: Eukaryota > Metazoa > Chordata > Mammalia > Rodentia > Cricetidae > Peromyscus > Peromyscus leucopus. Next base: position 63,274,790 of record NC_051068.1, read on the forward strand.
ATTAAATTGTAGAATAAAATGTAATAAATATAATATATATAATAAATATAATGAGATATACTTGGAACAGAAATATTTTAATATTGTGTTTATCATGACAAAATAGTATAAAATTTCCAAGAACTTATCCTCCTTGTGTTAGGATGAAAACAAGTCTTCATGACTGCCTCTTTTTTCTTTTTAATAATACATTGCCTTTTCCTCCTTTTGGCAGATCTAATTATTGGATGCATTTTCATGTCTACTGTTTTTTATTTTAATTTTTATTTTACTCTATATATTCTATGTCTATGGTCATACAAATACTTTTGGGAAAGATGGAATCATTCAGTACAATCATGGCATGCTGTTTTATTCCTGATACCTTGGATTTTTTTTTAAAAAACACAATGAATGTAGAACAAAAGTGGTTACAAAAAAATAAAAACAGAAGAAGAATGTACACATCCATATGTAATTACCTTGAAATGACATAGAATTTAAAACTCCACAGGTTGTTACATTCAGAAACGTTATTTGGTTAATGATGAGCAATTGTAAATAGCTGAGCCTACTCTTTCATTTTAAATTTTAAGAAAGAACAAAAATAATAGTTGAACAATATCATATAACTTATAATACAAGGGACCCTGAGAGTGTTAAGAAAAAAGGTATCAGGTTTTTTTAAAGATAGGTGTGTGTATTCACGTTTATGTAGATGTACACAGATGCATAGAGCATGGTGGACTGATAGGGACACATGAATGCATAAACATGGATACATTCACTGCCATTTCTGAAAGTATTTCAATTTGTAATGCCACTTCTTATTGTCTTAATGCTTATTTTACATAGGTTTTGAGAGTAAGGGATAAAGTATTCATTTGAACATGCTCTGCTGATTGATTCCCACTCTAGGCTTTTTAATGGATATTGTTTTAGTGGATAAAGTTAATATATAAATTTTTAATGGTTAGTGAATATGGTTGGAAATTTATAGCACTTATTGTTAAGTTATATGCCAGTAAATTATAGTTTTCCAGTTCATAACTGGTGTATTCCAGTTCATGTTCCCTATGTTATTAGTAGTCATTAGGTGGGAGTATCTTTCTTCATTCTGGATTATCAATATCTATGTTATCTGCCCCTGGTATGTTTTGCTTCTGTTGAACCTAATCTTGGTGATAACAGTTTAGCTAGTATACAATGGTGTAAAACAACAATGGCAGGAAAATATGGACCTGCTCTTTCTGTTTAGACTGAAGCAAGTGTTCACTTAATGAAATGGATCTTTCTGTTTCAGTCTCTGTTTTCACCGGCCTGTGTTGAGTCAGCAGCAGGCTTCCCATAACTTTTCCTTTAAGAACTAAAGGAAGTTGAAATTGATATGGAAGATGTTTTTTTGTTGTGGCATTAAAATAACTAACCTAAGTATAATTTCCTCACCTATTTTTCTCTGTTTTTCAGGAGTGGCAAAATTCTATTCAAAAGAATGCAGGCCTTGCTTTTATTGAACTTGTCAATGAAGGAAGGTAATTTATTTTATATCTATTTATATTTTACTTTAAAATATTCTTTTATTTTTTTCTGTATGAACTGATACTTTGGTGTTCTCTATATATTGTTTTTGAGTCAGTAATATTTTAGTGCTTTTGTTTATTGATTACTAAATTATGCCAATGTGTAGTCATTTTATAATCTTCATAGTTACACTGCTGAGATTCTGGTTTTTATTTTCAATAATTGTGTCTAAGTGTAGCAAAAATAAACTGGTGTTTCTATTTGTATTTGTACAAGGAAGCCATATTTATTGGCAACTTTATAGAAAGTTTTGTTTGCAGAACCATTTAGAATTTGGTGTCTGTGTTTTCTCTCTCTCATGTCATAGTCTGGCTATGAGGAAGAATAGCATAAGTTTAGTTTTTGTTATTATGGGCTGCGAAAATGTGGTGGGTGATCAACAGGTATGATTTCCACTTAAAGAACAGAAAGGGAAGATATTAAGAACCAAACAATTCGTGGTGGGAAACTGAAGCAGTGACAGTATAGAAACGAAAAGGGAAGCAGTATTTAAGAAAATGGAAGATCTGCTGGAAGTGTCACCATCTCTGATATCAAATTGTACACAGCAGTAAGAATAATAAATCAACATCATATTGGCATAAAGACAGACACGATGATCAAAACAAATACAGGTACCCACAGCTGGCCAACGTGCCGAGAGTGAGAGAACTTGGAACACTCAGTGCTAAAGGGGATGTCGCCATCAAATTCCTTCCCTCAGTGTTCAGGGAACCCTGTGGAAGAGGAGGCAGAAAGATTGTAAGAACAAGGGGGGTGGAGGACAGTAATGACACAAGGCCTTCTGCACACAGCAGGGCCGACATACCTGTGAACTCACAGAGACTGCGGCGTTGTGCACAGGAGGTGCTGAGTTCTGAACTGAGAAGGAGACACCGTCCCTAAACCAGAGTGGTGTCTGATGGCAGCTGCTCTCGGAAGACAAAGTTAGTTCCCGACAGAGTCTCCCCGGGTACACATGGCTCTTCAGACCAGGCCCCGCCCATCAGTAGGTGGCCAGCACAGAACAAGCTCAGTGCCATGTTCGCATGTTCTTATCTTGTAAGGTTTTTATAGGGCAGGCTGCTGCTGTTTTCTAACTCACAGGTTCTTGTGACTTCTGAATTTGGTTTTTAGGAAATTTTCTGCATAAGATACACATCTATATATGTATATCATGCTTTATCTTTGGCTCTTTTTCTTCTGTTTGTTTTGTTATAGTCTGGTTTGCTTGTTTTTGCTTTATATTATTTTATTTTATTGTTATCCTTTAGATGCCTGTTTGCTTTCTACAAAGAGGCAGAAAGGATGTGGATTCCCATGGGAGAGAAGATGGGGGGGGGCAGGTTCTCAGAGAAGTTGAGGAAGGGAAACTGATCAGAATATATTGCGTGAAAAATATGTATTTTCAATAAAGGAAAGGAAAAAAAGAGAGAATGAATGATTAATAAGGTAGAACAAATGGGAAAACCAGAATGATGAGCAGGTTACTTTGTGTCTGTTTGTGATAGCTGAGTTTGCATTAATGGATTTGAAGACTTGGAGTATAGATTAAAAGGTTGATGGTTTTTCAGAATAGTATCCTAAGCAGAAGTAATGTTTCAAGGAGGCTTATTTATATTGCTTGGCTGATCCCATCAGTGTACTAATTTAACATTGAAAAATAAGGTAAAATTTAACCAGAGAACATAAGTATTGAGATATATTTTCAATAGATAGTATTGTTAGTAATAAAGACATTAGAAAATGGTAAATATGTATATTTTGGTGGAAAACATAAAAGTGGTGCAAACAATATCTGAAACATTGTGATGAGTAAATATTTATGATCTTGGGTACTACCAAGAACTTTTGTATTTTTCAGCAATGGTTTCTTCATTTATTCATTATTTATTATATTCAATATCAAATTTTTCTTAACTTTGAGGATATGGCAGTAAACAGGCAATTATCTTTTGTGGAACTTACATTTTAAATATAGATTTTGAACTATAAACAAAGTAAGTTGTATAATATATGAATAGTGACAAATACTACTGGAAAAAGAAAATACAGAGCAGAATGGATGAGATGATCTTTTAGGGATAGTTTTGAAGAAAAGATTAATGATTGGGGCCGGGCGGTGGTGGTGCATGCCTTTAATCCCAGCACTTGGGAGGCAGAGGCAGGTGGGTCTCAGTGAGTTCAAGGCCAGCCTGGTCTACAAAGTGAGTTCCAGGACAGCCAGGACTGTTACACAGAGAAACCCTGACTCAAAAAACAAAACAAAACAACAACAACAAAAAGATTAATGATTGGTTTGCAGTTTAAAATACTGTGGTTCTTGTTAGGACTCATTGAGAAGGTGAGATTTGGGCATGTACTTGAGGTATATACCATAGGGATGTGCACACTCAGTTATTCTCAGCCAAGAGACTAGTCACTGTGCAAGTGTGAAATTTCCCACTATGTCTGAAGAACATAGCTAAAATAGTGATCAAATGAAGAAAAGCAGGTGAAGGAAGGTCAATAAAAATACAGAACAAAATTTTGAATAACCTTAGAAAGTACTTTGTGGTGAATTCCATTATTGAAGGATATTGAATAGAAGAGGTAGACTATCTCTCTTATGTCTTAAAAGGATCATCATGGTTAATGCAGAATGAAATTGGATGATAGAAGTCAGTAGCTCAGCATAGGGCTAAGTAATAATTCAGCATGATGGTTACTTAAACTAGAGTTTAACAGTAGGAGATAAAAACTTGCAAAGTGTATGGATATATTTTAAAGATATAAGTTTAAGTGTTTCTCAGCCATTTGAGTTCCTGCTAATGAGAATTCTGTCTTTAGATCTGTACTCCATTTTTAAAATTGGATTACTTGGTTTTTGATATCTAGTTTCTTGTGTTCTTTATATATTCTGTATATTAGTTCTTTATCAGATATGGAATTGTTAAAAATCTTTTCCAATTCTGTGGGCTGCCATTTTGTCCAGTTGGTGGTGTTCTTTGCCTTACAGAATCTTTTTAGTTTATGAGGTCTTATTTACTAATTGTTGATTTTTAGTGCTATACTAACAGTGTTCTGTTCAGAAAGTCTTTTCCTGTGCCAGTAAGTTCAAGGTTATCCCCCACTTTTTCTTGTATTGGCTTCATTGTATTTGGTTTTAAGCTGCGTTCTTTGATCCACATGGACTTGAGTGTTGTGCAGTTTAATGGATATGCTACCTATTTGCACTCTTTTACATGTAGACATCCAGTTTCACCAGCACCATTTGTTGAAGATGCTATCTTTTTCCCAGTGTGTATTTCTGGCTTCTTTTTTAAAAAAAATCAGGTGTCCATAGGTATGTGGATTTATCTACGTCTTTAATTCTATTCCATTGATCATTGTGTCTGTTTTTATGCCAATACCATGCTGTAGCTTTGTAGTACAACTTGAAGTTGGAGATGGTAATACCTTCAGCAGTTCTTCAATTGTTCAGGATTGTTTTAGCTATCTTGAGTCTTTTCATGTTTTCATACAAAGCTGAGAATTGTCCTTTCAACATCTGTCAAGAATTGTGCTGGAATTTTAATGGGGATCACATTTAATTTATAGGTTGCTTTGGTAGGGTGGTCATTTTAACTATGTTAATACTACTGATTGATGAACATGGGTGGTGATGTTTCCATCTTCTGATATCTTCTTCAATTTCTTTCTTCAAAGACTTCAAAGTTTTTTTTATCATAAAAATCATCACTTGCTTGGTTAGAGTTACCCAAGATACTTTATATTATTTGAGGCTATTGTGAAAGGTGTTGTTTCCCTGATTTCTTTCTCGGTCTGTTTTCATTTGTATATAGGAAGGCTACTGACTTTTGCGAGTTAATTTTGTGTCCAGCTACTTTGCTGAAAGTGTTTATCGGCTGCATGAGTTCCCTGTTGGTATTTTTGGGTCATTCAAATATACTATCATATCATCTGCAAATAAAGATACTTCGACTTCTCCCTTTCCAATTTGTATCCCCTTTATATCTTTCAGTTGTCTTATTGCTATAGTTAAAAGTTCAAATACATATTGAATAGGTATGGAGAGAGTGGACAGCCTTGTATTGTTCCTCATTTAGTGTAACTGCTTTGAGTTTCTCTCCATTTAAATTGATGTTGGCTATGAGCTTGCTGTAAACTGCCTTTCTTATGTTTAGGTATGTTCCTTGTATCCCTAACCTTTCTCGAACTTTTATCATGAAGGGGTGTTGTATTTTGTCTAATGTCTTTTCTGCATCTAATGATATGATCATGTATTTTTTTCTTCCTTCAGTTTGTTTATATGGTGGATTACATTTAATGATTTTTGGGTATTGAACCATCCCTGCATCTTTGGGATGAAGCCTACTTGATCATGATGGATGCTTTTTGGATGTGTTCTTGGATTTGGTTTGCAAATATTTTGTTCAGAAAATTTGCATTTATGTTCATAAGGGAAATTGGTCTATATTTTTTTCCTTGTTGGGTCTTTATGTGGTTTGGGTATTAGGGTAACTGTGGCCTTAAAATGAATTTGGCAGTGTTCCCTCTGTTTCTATTTTATGGAATAATTTGAGGAGTGTTGACCATTTTGTGTTGACCACTTACTTCTGAGCTTGGGCTTCCTGTAAGTGTGGTTTGTATATCCAGTGAGACCCATTGGAGAAAACTAATTTTTCCTTTGAAAGAGTTGTCATTTGGAGACCACTTCTGGGTTAGGGATGGGTGCTTGTGTTTACTTCCTCTTTTAGCACTGGGATCCTTCTCTAGCTGAGACCTGTGCAGGTCCTGTTCATGTTGCCACTTCTTTGTGAGTTCACACGTGTCTGAAGACTGTTTCCTTGTTGCCATTCACCCCCGACTCTTGGCAATACTGTTCCTCCCCTTCCGCATAGTCCCTCAGTCCAGAGGGTAGGGCATTTAATGAAGACATTCCAGTTAGGACTGAGTGTCCCGAGTTCTCTCCCTCTCACCACGGTGTCCAGTGGTAGGTCTCTGGATTAGTGCCCACCAACTGCAAGAGGATGGGTCTTTGATGATGGCTGAAGGAGATGCTGATCTGATTTAGCATGGTGTCAGGCGAACAGTTCATGACCAGCCATGGTCCAGTACAGCTGTTGTCCCTGTCCCAGTGGTGGGGATATTAGCATCTAGATAGCATTGTCACTCACTCCGTCTATCTCATCGCAATTTGAAAGATACTTGTCAGTCCTATTTTTACTTTTGTTGTTTGCTTTTGGCTAACTTCCAGCTGATGAATGGATAATAAAAATGTGGTTCATAAACACAATGGAATTTTATTTATCCATGAAGAAAAATGAAAATATGAAATCTGCAGGAAAATGGATGGAATGGGAAACTATTAAATTTATTTATAATTATGTTTAGGTAAACCAGCACAGAGAGACAACCACTGCACTATCTGTCTCATACACAGATTCTAGTTTTTATAGTTGTGTAGTAGTTTGTGGGGGGAGGTGTAGCAGATAGTAAACTAGAAGGGGCCATGGCAGGAGGAGAGAACCTTTGATGCAGAGGAGAGCAGGCTCATGGCACTGTGATGAGAAGGGAAGAGAGGCCAATGGGATTAGAGTGTTGAAGACTAAGGAGAGGACGGGCCTGGTGGGGAATGGGTCATCCAAACTAAGCATGTGTTAAAATGCCAGTATTCGAGCTGCTGCTTTCTAAACACATGGAAACATTTTTATATATTACAAGACATAACATTGATGACTCAAGTGAGCCATTGTCTTTTTCTACACTTGTGCTTTTGGAGAGGATCTCTAAACCTAGTGATTTCTCTGAGGTTGGGAAACCCATTCTCAGGACTGGATTTAAGTCCCACTTTGGATGTTACCTCAGAGTTCTTGAAATATGTTATCTAGGTCACTTTAACCTAATTTATTTTCTTATATTCCTTATTTTTCTTTAGTGTTTATCATTACCTGTGATTTTATCTTTGGATATGTTTAAAAATTAACATTTTCAGTTGCAAACTGATGGGTTTCATTATGGCAATTTTTTATGAGTTTCATCATGGCACTTTTCTATGTCATTTTACTTTGCTCTTGTTCACCTGAAGATGTTTATTACAACATTGTTTCCTATTTCTGCCAATAAAATGTGTGTTCTTCAAAAGATAATGCTCCCATCTTTAGTTTATAGTTGTATCTGTCACCTAGAGAAGTATATGGTCAACTGAGTAAATATTGTGTAATTAATAGAATGTTTTTTCCATATATGTTAGAAAAAGGTACTAAACTTTGATTTTCTTGTGTAAGGGATTAATGTATTTTAAACAATGCTAGAAACAAGAATAAACTTCTTAGGGAAATGACAGACCTCGTAGTGCAACTTGGTTCTTTACAGGGCAGAGTAGGGCTGGAGCAGTGACGCAGTTGTTCAGGGCACTTCCTGCTTTGCAGGGACTGGGATTTGTGTCTCAACATCCGCATAGGGCTGTCCTCTTCTGGCTTCCATGGGCATCTCCGCACACATGCCTAGGCACACACATATATATATATAAAGTTAAATTTTAGAGCGCAGAGTATATGTAAAGGAACAATTTGAAGACATATTTCTAAACAAATTGATTTGATCTTTTCTTTTATACATATCTGATACCTTGAACTTAGGTGAGTCTGTGTAGACTGGATATGTTTGTGAAGTAGTTTGGAATGTTCCATACTAGACTGAGTCCCAGGAGCAACAATAATAGTAATAAAGATTTTTCCTTTAACTGCCAGGACCAAACATTCTCCCTCTTGTTTTGTAGATCTGACCTTTGTCCTCATCAATAGAGTAGCTGTTGTAAATGTGGCTCTTGATTAATGTTTTAGTAGTTTAAATAACATGAAGACCTTTATAGATAGACAACAGTGTTAGGTTTATCAGACTTGATGTCTATCATTAGCAAATCAGTTACTTAGGTCAGACATAAATGTTTATTTGTTTGAAATATTCTCCTTATGTAATTAATATAATACTTTATATTTTATGATTATGATTTCAATTACTGACATTGTTCATATAAGCAGCTTTCTGTTTTAAGCAAATTTATTTTATACAGTGGAAACAGCAGTGATGGACATAATCAAGTAGTGTATTTTTTAATGACTTTTAACAAAAGAAAAAAGTTTAATACAAATTTCAGTTAAAAAAAGTACATTTTCATTTTTTATAAGCAGAGCATTGTTAACCTTAAATAATAGTGTTTTGAATGTTTTGTTGTGTTTAATAAAAATTAAAAAAATTTTGAAAGCATTTTTATTTTTAATTATGTATTTGTGTGTGTGTGTGTTTCTGTAAATGTGTTTGTAGGTACAGATGGCATGGAGGTTGGGGAGATTCCTCTGGAGCTAAAGTTATAGGCAGTTGTGCTATAACTTCCAGAAGTGGGTGCTGGGAACTGAACTTGATCCTCTCGAGGAGCACTTATGTGCTCTTAGCTGCTGAGCCATCTCTACAGCCCAATTTTTGATATTTTGAATTATCACTTCTCTATATTTTAATCATAAAACATATGACAGAACTTTTTTTTCTAAAAGATGTAACTTTATGTAAATAAAGTTTCACATTCCCTTTTGAAGAGGTGTGTATTGCTAGGTAGCCCAGGGAACTCATAGTCTTCTTGCGTCTGTCCATGTACTGAAATCATAAGCTTGTGTTGCCATGCTAGCCAATTAAAAAAAATCTTATAGAATAGTAAAGCTACCCTTTAGACTATGGTGCTGTGGTACTATAGTAATTGAAATTAGTGCTTAGGTATCCCTACTAATTTTGAATGTTTTAAGTGAATGCTTAGGGTTAGCATAACATGAAATCCAGGTCTGTGTAGAGGGTCACTTTGTTATGTGCATGTACTTCGGTTGATTTATGTATATACCTGATTTAGTATTATCTTAGTTACTTCTATTCTTTATCTTCACATGTATTTAACTGAAAATGAATTTAAAATGAATTTAATTGTTTTAATCCCAGCAACACTGTTGCCTACATTTTAAAATTCATTGTTTTGTTACTGAATCTTGTAACTTTTCTAACTTGGTTTTGATTTCTTATTTTGCATCCTTATTCGTATTTGGAGAACTAGTGATATTACTTGCTAGACATTTAGTGTCTCCAATAGTATTAATATTTATTTCATTGGTTGAAGTATATCTGGTAGATTGCTTAGATTACCTCCTTCATTCAGGCCAGACTGTGATTCCTCTAATGAGTATTTTTCGAGCACTGATGCTCTTGCTATTTTGAAGAGTTCTGATCTAGACTGGAGCTCTTCAGAACACTACACTGATATTTGAAATACTTTTGTGATGGTTTAAAGTCCTTTTTTACTTGTCTGACTTATGCATTTGGAGAATACTGGGTAAACATTGACCATTCTATTAATTTTATATATTTTGGTGGTCATGATTTTATTTTTCTACTCAATGAATTTTGAAAACCCAGTGTAAATTTCCTCTTAGTAAATTTTTTAAATTTTTAATTAAAAATCCTTTTACAGTTTCATGCATGTATATAGTGGTTTAGTGGCCCCTCCTTCCAGTACTTACTGTCACCTTCCTTCTGCTGAAATCCTTCTTGTTTAAAACAAGTCTCTTTCCTACTCACATGGCTTTATTACTTGTGTGTATCAAACTGGATTCAATTAGGATTGCTGACATGGGCATCGACAGGGTCCAGGCAGGTTATCAGTGGCTACAGCGCTGAAGAAAGGGCCACCTCTCTGTCTCACAAGCATTGACTGTCAGTTGTCCTGGGGGCATTATGAGCCTTCCCCCATCCATGGTAAAATGTTGATGGCACAGTTTTATGTAGGTCTTATGCAGATAAACACAGTGAAAGAAACTCATAAAGACAATGGCCATGTCATATTCAGAGACACCCTTTTATGGCACATCTCCCCATCCTGCAGCTCTTACATTCTTTCCACTTCTTTTGCTATGTTTCTTGAGTCTTGTAGGAGGTGATGTAGATGTCGTGTTTAGGGTAGAACACTCTACTGTTACTTATTCTCAGCATGTTGACCAAGCAAAAGTCTCCACATTAACTATTGCCTTGCTACAATAGAAAGCTTCCCAGGTGAAAGCTGAGAGCAGCTTGAATAAATGTGAATGTTTCAAAGAGAATTTGACATGTTTATTTAATAAAACAATAATAATAGTTTTCTCCCATAGTATGGTGATATTTTATTTGTGTTAAAATGTGATTTTATTTGTATGTTAATAAAGTTGCCTGGAGATCAAAGCTAAGAACAAGCCATTTAACAGATGTCCAGTGGTGGTGGCATACGCCTTTAATCCGATCACATGGCAGGCAGAATCTCTGTGTTCAAGGACACAGCCAATCGATGAACCGAACCTTTAATCTTCAGTATGAACCATAGAGACCTGGAGGTCTATATATAGACAGTGATAAGGAAGTCATATGGTTGGTTATAGAACCAATGAGAAGGCAGAACAGAAAGGCAATAAAAAGACAGAACACAGAAAAAAGGTCTCTCTCTCAGGGGATGGACAGTAGCAAATGGTAAGATAAGGTCATCTTAGCTCTTGGCTACTGCTTGATCTCTGGGCTTTTAAATCTTTATTTGACTCTGTGTTTCTTATTTAATAAGACTGTTTAAAATTACATCTACACCATAGCATTCAAGACCTTTCAAGTCAAGGGCTGTTTGCCATTCATGAATTCTCTCCTATGGAGCAGGCCTAAAAATCCAATCAGGAAGTAATTGGTTAATTCTGTCTTAGCTTTGTACCTACTACTGTACCGTTGGGTACATCTTGACTATCAGATCAGTAATGTAGCATGCAAGACTCACAGCTGGGAAAAAGCTTTTAATAATATCACAGCTGTTGGTAACTTTTGTCGCCCAGCAGCCTGTAGACTGCTTTCTGCCGGGCACTATGCAAACTAGTCAGCAAGGAGGAAGCTTTGAACTGGGTCAACTATGACTTGTATGTGTACTGTCTTCAGCAATAGTCTTACCATCAAGCTTTGGGGGGTAAGCAGGAGAAATGTCAATAGTATATATTGTTTTGGGGGCTTCTGAACTTCTCTAATAATTAATAGAGCATTACCCCATACCCATTATAGGATTGTTGTTTATCAGTCCATGTATGCAGTGTGAATTCTGAAAACATAGTATAAATTCCTTGTAGACAGAAATGTAAGAACTCTTGTGAGTTTCATGTTATTTGTGATACTGTTTATTCTTTTCATATTTTTCTCTTGGTTTTTCCTTGTGTTTCTACATACTTATATGTTACAATAAAAAGAACATACCATTTGCTGATTCATTTCTTAAAAAACATAATAGTAGAACTCAAGGAAACAACAGGCTCTAGAACCTACTTTGAAGGTGCACTATTTTAAAAAGAACATTGTAACATTAAATTATCATCCAGACTTGGGTAATTTGTGAAACATCAGTAATTAACATAAACTATTTTGATTGTATTTGGTTTTGTTTACTAAAAATACATTTTAAGGACTTGTTGCCCAATGATTTTACTTCTAAATTTTCTCTGTGATTCTTCCTTCTTTGTTGCACACTTGGGAATAAGAAAGTGCGTATTATTTTATGTACTGTTAGACACAGCTCTGAATTCTCATCTAGGGACAGTCCCTATCTGCTTTACAGCAGTGACCAGACTTACATCCGAATGTGTCAGTAACCTCCATAGGAGACACAGTGTTTCTACTACCAACGCACTCGCCCGTCTCCTCAACATCCCGCTGCTGCAGACCGCACTTCTGCTGTCCGAGTTGCCTTCAGCAACTCCAGTATTCCCTAAGTGGCATTCCTAGCACTTCTGTGTTTGTTTTGTTTTTCCAAATCAGGGTTTCTCTGTGTAGTTTTGGTGCCTGTCCTGGATCTCACTCTGTAGACCAGGCTGGCCTCGAACTCAAAAAGATCCGCCTGACTCTGCCTCCCTAGTGCTGGGATTAAAGGCGTGCGCCACTGTCGCTCGGTTCCTAGCACTTGTTCAAATGGCGTGGATGACTCACAAAGCTCTTTGGAAAGACCCAGTAGAAAATTGATTAGAGGAAAAGTGCAGAGGGAATAGGGAGAATAGGGAAGAGGCCAGAACACTTTTCATTTTATTGTGACCCTCTTGGCTGGTATCATTGATATTTTTAATCTTGGTTTATAGTATGGTAAAAAGACAAAAATAGTTACTGTCCATAAGTAAACAGTGTGGCTACAATGTATTCTTCCCATATCAATGAAAGAAGGTTTGGATTTAAGTAGAGATTTTCTCCTAGGGACTCTGAAACCATATGCTTTCTGACTTGCATTTCTATGTGTATGTGCTGGGTGACACAAAGCAAAGTTGTCTAAGAGAAGGGAACCTCAATTAAGAAACTGCTTTCATAAGATGGGGCTTTAAACAAGCCTGTAGGGCATTTTCTTAAAATGTGATTGATGAGCCGGGCGGTGGTGGCGCACGCCTAATCCCAGCACTCGGAGCAGAGCAGGATCTCTGAGTCGAGCCAGCCTGTCTACAGACGAATCCAGAAAGGCGCAAAGCTACACAGAGAAACCCTGTCTCGAAAAAAAAAAAAAAAAAAAAAAAAAAAAAAAATGTGATTGATGAGGGAGGACTTAGCCCATTGTGGGTGATAACATCCTTGGGCTGGTAGTCCTGGGTTCTATGAGCAATCCATGATGAGCAAGGAAATAAGCAACACCCCTCCATGGCCTCTGCATCAGCTCCTGTCTCCAGGTTCCAGCCCAGCATGAGTTCCTGTCCTGATTTCCTTCAGTGATGGACTGTGATGTAGAAGTGGAAGCCAAATAAACCCTTTCTTCTCCAATTGAGCAGTAGCAATACTAAACCTAACTAATACAATGTATAATAACTCCTATTATATACCAAAATTAATTATTTTGATGTTTTCCTATTTGGGGTATATTAGTTGAGGAGAAACCCTCCCATCTCTATTTATTCCAACCCTGGACCATTTGGCATTGAAATTTGTGAGGGTAATTTATGATTATATTTATGCTGTTTCTTCCTTTTAAAATTTATAATATTTGATTCTATTTATTTTGTGAAGATTTAATAGTTTATCAAAAGTAATAAGTTTCTTTTATTAGAATAAGGATATTTTTCTCAATTCTGTAAGTATTTTTAAAAACTTAGGTGGTCAGATTATTTTTCATGTTTAACTTTTTAGCTCAGTCAACAATGTATAGTTAATATAATACACTTCAGCCTTCAACAAATTTTGTGATTTTATAATCAAATTATTTTTCTGTGATTATTTTTCTTTTCTTTTTTTTAAGATATATTTATTTATTATGTATATGGAAGAGGGTGCCAGATCTCATTACAGATGGTTGTGAACCACCATGTGGTGGCTGGGAATTGAACTCAGGACCTCTGGAAGAGCAGTCGGTGCTCTTAACCTCTGAGCCATCTCTCCAGCCCCTGTGATTATTTTTTAAGCTTGTCTTATTTGTATTGATTTAAAGCAGTAGTTCTGAATAAGCATGCTATCTTGTTTCAAAAATACACAAATTCCACAAAAAATATCCACTAAAAATTTCAAAGCTTAATATGCCAGGGTATTACTATACAGTTCTGGCCAACCTGGGACTCCCCATGTAGGCAAGGCTGACCTCCAAGCAGATGTGACTTCCTGCCTATAACTCTGGGTTTTAGTGCTGGGAGTTCAAGCAGACACCTGGACCATGCCCAGTTTAAATGAGTCCCTTTTTCTTTCTGTTTTATTTGAGCAGCACCAGGTGTTGAATCCTGTACAAAGTAGACAAGTTCTCAGCCCCAAGCTATCTCCTTAGCTGTAGCTCTCCTGTTTGTACAGGGGTAATTTACGTTTTTTAAGTCAGGCTGTCTCTTTCTTTTTCCGTATAGATGTATGCTGATGTCCAGTGATTTGAATGTATCAAGATTATGAGAATGTACTTATAGTTGTATAGAAATTATATAAGTATGTTTACATATAAATGTATGTGTGTGTGTATATATATATATATGCAATTTATACTAAATGAAATACATTACCAAATTAAATCTTAATGAGTGTTACCAAAAAAAGATAGCAATTGGGACAGAAAAAGAAAATTGAATTAAAACATTGAGAAAGCAAACTTTCCCCATTGAATTGGTATTTGTGCACACCAGCTATGTAATAGTTCACAGCCTGGGATCAAGAGAGTTAGTATTGGGCAGAATAGATATGCCATCCTTCCAGGCTTTCATTTAATTGGTAAAGAGAGAAAATCTTAAGAAATGATATTATATCAGAAGGTATTATTGAAAAAGCCAGAATAGCATGTGAGGGAAATAGGTTCAACTTGAGAGAGAGGACATTGCAATTTTAAATAGGATATCAGAATGGACAAGCTCCTGCCAAGTGTTGAGAATATGCTTCTGGTATCCAGAGCAGCTATTGGAAAACAAAGTATAGCATTCTGTAACAGCTGTTTCCCCCCAAATTGTCTTTTCTATACATGATTATATTTTTCTATTTCTATTTACCCATTCTCAAGAATCCATTCTTTGATAGGGAATGTCTTTGACCTAGAATATGTCCACTTGTAATTGATCCTTTTGTTTCTGTTGTGGACTTCGTAGTACCATGTGCAGTTTTAAAATTCTCAATGATGAGTTATTTTGCAATACAAGATTGGAATAAGCAAGTTGAGGTCAGACTGTGGCATTTGTAATAAAAGTGACATTAAGTTATCAAGCTCTTGAATTCGCAAGAAGAATCAGCCTTATATAGTATTGTTATTAACATTCCAGTTGTCAGGAGGAATATGTAAAACTACAATCTCTTTATTTGAGACTGTTACTTTCCAGAGCAGTACATACTACTTGGGCTGGACCTCAGGAAAGATCTAGATTGTTCTTAAATATGTGTGAAATGTATTAAGTGTAACGAAAACAAACATCTTGTTAGCATCCTATTCTCAGGTTCCAGACTTGTGTATTCTCTGATGTTTGAGCTATTTTGTACCTTACTCAAAGTTGTTATTGAGAGTTTTAATTTGCAAGTGAGTGGATAGGTACTCATTTAAGGATGCTTGTGATATTAAATAAATATTTTATGAAAGGAGGGGGAAAAAGGGTGTGGAGGGAAATAGGGAAGAATGAGAACAAGGAATAGAAAAGGAGGGGTGTAAGAAAGAGATTTAAGGAAGGAGACTAGTATGTAGAGAGAAAATTATTTTCACCCTAAGAACAAAGGTTATGTTAATTTGTAGAGGCCATAGTCTTCGAAGTCTTTAGGATTAGCTTTATATAGTATTGGTATTTAGAATCAGGCTCCCACCTTACTGGTTTGTGATGTTTCTCTGTAATCAATTCTAACGGTATTACAATGTTGGAAGCATTGTCAAAGTAAGGGGTAGTACTTCTACTTTCTCAGTTGTCAGGGTTCATAGAAGTAGTTACTTCTTTTTCTATAAATGGTCCTATGTATGAGCAAATTCTGAGAGTAGCTGCTAATGGAGGTTATAGAAATCCAAAGACAGAGCAGTAATATTAGAAAACTTAGTAAAAATGTGTGTATGTACTTACCCAAGGTCTAGACTAGAATAATCAGATGTGGACAATGGCTCATAATGTAGTTATGGGAGGTAGCTGTCATCATTACTGTTATTTATTGAGCCTCAAGTGTGAATCTTTTGTAGTTGGTCACTTGATAGGGCTGTTTGTTTCCTAAGGTTGACACAAGCAGTATTTTTTCCCTTCCTCCTTGCACTGTAGATATAAATTATACATACATTTTCTTCTTAATATTAAAATATGTGAATCATTTCATGTTCTGCATTCAGAGATTAATCTACTTTATATTAAATACAACATTTGAAACTGCTTATAATTAAGACTTTGGCTTCTTCATTTGCCTTTAATTTTTCATTGCAATTTATTATGTAAATTAGGTAAATGGTATATTTAGAAAGATAAGCGTATACATGGGAGAAATGACCTTTTAGGAAAAAAATACATGTGTTGATTGAGTTTGTACAGTCACTTTAATGTTTAATCTAATGAAAGGACAAGCCACATTTCTGTTTAGGAGCTTGGGAGATGCTGATTTCAACACAGTTTGTAAATTGTTAAGGAGAATGCCCATGGTTCTGTTCAAGTATAAGATCATTAAATTACACACACACACACACACACACACACACACACACACACACACACACACTCCATAGTGACCGAGCACAGCTCTCCTGAATTGTACTTTTTTGATGTTATGGTTGATTTAAAAAGATTAATCAAAAAGTGCATTCTTTGTTAGTTGGGAAATAGATTGTTATATACAGAATACTAATTACGGTTGTCTATGATAATGTATAAAAGTGTAATAATATAATATACTATAATATTAGACATAATTGACATAAAATAAAGGTCTTTGTATGGTGAAATTACAGAATATTCCATAGAGAAGCAGAGGCTTGAAGCCAGTCTTTTCAGTTTAAGGTTTTAGATGTAAAGAATGGTGTGGGGGGAGCAGATGGAAAAATGATTAGTAGCATTTGTCTTCTGGCATTCCCTAGGTACCTGTTTGTGGGATTTTCCATGTACCAGATACCATTCTCTAGGATGTAGCTATGCAGAAATCTGGGTTGCCAGAAACATGAGGACTCTAAATATACAAGGAAACAAGACAATTCAGATACCCTAAATAAATAAAACAGGATCATGTTGTAAGAATAAAGAGAAGATGACTTATAGGGAGGTCAATATGGAATGGATATACAAACAAGAATGGCGAAGAAGTTGATTTTAAAAAAAAATTTAAAGAAAAGGCCTCATGTACTTCAGTCTGTCCCTAACCTCATTGTCTAGCCATGGCTGGTCTTAAATTCTTGATCCTCCTGCAGATGTGTGCCACCATGGTTGTGTGATTTAACATCTGATTTTTTTTAAGTGTGTATGAGTGTTTTCCCTGAATGTATGTTTGTGTATCATGTGAATGAAGTATCCTCAAGGGCCAGAAGAGGGTGTCTGATCTCCGGGGGTTGGAGTTACAATAGGTTGTGAGTCATTGTGTGTTTGCTGGGAATTGAATCCAGGTCCTCTAGAAGAGCAGCAAGTGCTTTCTAACCATTGAGATATCTCTCCAGCCCCTCAACATCTGATTTTAAAGTATGGGAACAGAGATAAACTACCTTAGGGAGAGAACAATATCTGTATTAAAACACAATTAGTAAAGAGTTGTAAAACAGATGGCTGAAACAAGCAAGGAAGAAAGTAGTGCGTTTCAGAAATATGAGAGAAGCATTTGATTTTTAGATAATATAGTATCTCAATAAGTTTACATTTAATCTTGTTTAATAAAATATATTATTGAGTTTTAAACAAGAGAATAGTAGGATGTAATTTATCATACTAGCCATATTTGTATAATCTGCAACATTCAGTGCATTTACATTGTTGAGTAATATTACCAACATTTATCTGCAGAAATCATTTTAGAAAATGGAACTTCTTTACCCATTCAACACTGACTCCCCAGACCTTCCTCCTCGTAACCCCTGACCATCATCATTCTGTTTCCTGCCTCTATGAGGTTGACTGTTCTCAATCTCAGATAAATGGAATCACAGTTTTTCTACAGTATCTGCTTATTTCACTTAGCATAATATTTATGTTCATTTTTTTTATTTATTATTATTACTTTGTGTGAGTCTGCTTATTTCACTTAGCATAATATCTTCAAATGTTCAATTTTAAAAAGTTTAATAATTACTATTATTATTACTTTGTGTGTGTTTGTATGTTCATGCACCACTATGAAGTCTTAATATATAATGAAGGGTAGTCAGATGTAAGGAAAGCTTACTTCCATGGTTGAGTCTAGATTTTATAGTGTACTAGTTGTTACAATTCTTTAAAAGGCAGGTAACAAAAATGTTAAGCCAATGGAGGATTTATTCAGTCATAATGTGAATGAAGCCTTGATTTTATTAGGCCATTTGTGCAATAGAATAAATTAAATGTAGACATATTACAGAGGAAGTATTGACAAAATGTGTTGATTGTAGGTCTGAAGGAAGACAGTAGAGAAAAGTGAGGAGGCTAGAATAACTTTGAGGTTACTTGACTGGGGAATAGGACAATGGTGTGCCATTGACTAATCAATTCAATTAATGTTAGAGTGCTGCAAGGCAATATATTGACAATAAATTCATGATGTGGTTTCAGGTCTCCAGAGGGAAACTAAGGAGCACAAAATAGTATTGTTCGTTGGCACTCTTGAAAGCCCCTGTTTTCTGTTTTACACTCCAAGGAAGTTATTCATTAGCAGGTTTAAGAATCACACTGGGGATTGTTTATAGTATCTAAATGTGTACTATTTAAAAGCATTTAAATTACCCTAATCATATCACCTCAAAATTGTAGACAAATGTTTATTTTTGACGTCGAAAGTAGCCAGGAGATAATTTGAAGCTGAGGGACAAGATATTTCATAGTGCATAAAAGATTCATAAAAAGAGTAAAATGTTATACAAAAGTAGAAAGCTGTTTTAAGTCCATTTTTATTTCTTTTCATCATTGCTTGTATAACCTCAATGAATATATATGTCTCAGGAGGAGGTACAGTCTCTATTTCTAGTCTAGGTGTGTGTAGGTGTTCTTTGTAAAGGCTCAAATAGTAATGTAGGATTTGTAGAACATACAGCTTCTGCTACAGCTGTTCAGCTCAGTATGATCCTATGTATTAGAAATAGTCACAGATGACACTTAAACAAGTGATCTTGTTAAGCTGTATTAACAGAATAATTGGTAAGCCAGCTTTGGCCCGCAGACTGTAATTTGCTGACCTTTATATTAGATAACTGGTAATTTGTTGTATTTTCTTTTATATTTTTTCATAAATTCATATTGTGCATTTTTCATGAACTCTTTTGTTACACAAATTTAGAAGCTACAATGGTACATATTTAGGCTCGCTAGCTGTTTACTTTTTGTAAAGAATGTGATAGTGAACTTACATCTATTTTTCTTGATTCTAGGAACATGTTCCTCTAGTATGTTACTAGAAGTGTAGTAATTGCTTTGAATCCAGTATGTGTGCAATTCATTAATTTTTGCCACAAACATTGCTAAAAAGTGAAGCATATTCCCTGTAGAATGGGAATTGAATGGTGCCATTGTGCATTGTTATCGGATCTGACATTTATAGGTGGGAACTTTTGAGTTTCTCTACTATCCTAGTTCTGCCCCTTTGTAGAAGAGAGTTGAGAAAATCACCATATAGCAGTCACATTCCAGAAGCCTACCATTGTATAAGTACTCGGTCACTACCTATAGATCCAAGACTTTGTGTTGAAATTAAAGAGGTTTAATTCTCTTGGTCCATGTGACTTGTTAGTCAAGGTCTTAAGAAAAGCTGACCTTGTTTATCTCTTGACTTTTAATATCAGAGTTTTAAAAACTTTTACATGATGATTTTCAAATTACATTCTTTTATGAGATTCTGCTCAATATTGTAAAATTTTTTTGTTATCCATATAATTAGATGTTCTTTTTGTTACAATATAGTATTTCAACATATGAATATTTTGCCCTTTAATGGATAATTTCCTTTTTGTAGATATTTGGGTAATTGCTAATGTTTTGCTAGGATGAATAATTGATATTAGAATTTTTATTTGTATTTGTATTTGTATTTGTATTTGTATTTGTATTCACATATTTTGTAATTATGAGTCTGTGGTTCTTCATATCATTGCCCAAAATTGGCAAATTGTTTTAGGTTATATATATATATGTGTGTATATATATATATATGTGTGTATATATATATATATATATATGTATCAACCCTTTTAATTCCTGCGATGAAACACCTGACCAAATCAATTAAAAGAAGGGTTTGATTTACAGGTTGAGAAGAAGTCAGTCATGGCTGGGAAGTCTGAGGGCCAGAACATGAGCATTGGTCACATTGTATTCACACTTAGTAAGCAGAATGTTATGAGTGCTTGTGCTCACTTCACTTTCTCTTTTGGATTCAGTCTAGGACTCTAGTGCACATGAAGTAATAGCACTCACACTGAGAGTGGGTCTCCCCACCTCAGTTAACCTTGTCTAAACAATCCCTTAAACTTGCTCAGAGGTTCGTCTCTTCAGTCCTTCTAGATCTTGTCAAGTTGACAACATTAACTAGCACAGGTGGTTTCATATAATACTGCAGTTTTAATTTGAGGTTCCCTGGTAAACAATGACACAGAGATGATGACATTAACTTCTTGAGTGAACTTATTCCAGGCTATATTGAGTCTTAGGGAGACTTTGCCCTTCCTAGCATATATTCTAGGATCTGATGATCTTCATCATCGACATTATTTGGTCCATGCTGAAACTTTTGCTTACTTTTTTCTCTGTAATGCCTTTTTTATTTAGATGTGTGATTTTCCTTTTTGTATAACTTATCTAACTAAAATATTCATCTTGTAGTTTTCACAAAAAAGCAACATAGAAAATTGTATTTACATTTTGTGACCAAAATACAAATGAAGAGCGTGCTGATGCTCATTCGTCCATGTAATACTTTTTGAGGTATTTTTCAGTGTTCTGATTCTGGATTTACTCTAGTTTTTGAATGTATGCTTGGACTTCTGCTGAAAGTCTAGGAATCTGCATACCTCCATCATGTCAGATTGTTTACCTATCTTGGTTTCCTTAATTCTGGGAGGTTGCTAACATCTTTGTTTAGCTTGTGCTGTCTCACTTGTAAATACAAATGCCTCAGTGAGAAGAGTCATGCTGAAGGACTTTGTCTGCTTTCTCCTCCAGGATCTTTGCCTCCTTAAATCTTGGCTGCCTTGATGTGTTAGTGCTGCCAAGATATAACAAAAATACATGACTTGTTCAATTCATACAACTTACTTATTTGTATTATGGTTTCACAGGTTTCAGTCCTGGCCAGTTGGCCCAGTTGGTTTTAGTCTGTGGCCAGACAGTATATCATGGTGGGAGTGTGTGGAGAAGACACTGTTCACGTCAGGGTGGCTGTAGGAAGCATAAGAGAGTAAAGTCTGAAATCCCGATATCCATTTAAAGGCACATTCCTGGTGACCTAATGTCTTCTAGGTCCACACTCTCAAAGTACATAACTCGCAGGATTGTCCTGGCCTGGGACAAAGGTCATTAAAACATGCTCCTTTGGGAAATACCCAAACAATGGTATCTTTCTGTTGCCTTTGAAGTAACGATACCCATCAGCTTTTATGTAGAATTATTAGTTGCATTAGTCAGTTGGCCAGTGTGATACAAACCAATCCACTGTCACAGAGAAGAAGCTTTTGCTGTTGTGTCATTTCATTTATTGAAGTGAAGTAATATTGATGCCTCATTGTGTATGACATGAGAACAAGGGATTAAATATTCCTTTTTCTTCAAAATAATAAAATATACTGCTGTTGAGCCCTGACTAATCACATATGTTTTATATATATATGTATTTATTTATTTGACAATATTCATCTCTTACAGATTACTTAGCCAAACAATGAAGGATCATTTAGTAAGAGTAGCAAATGAAGCTGAATTTATCCTGAGCAGACAGAGAGCAGAGGATATTCACAGACATGCAGAATTTGAGGTAAGATGCTCCTGTGTGCTTGGAGCAAGGATGCTCTTCTTTTTAGATGGTAATTAACTGCTTAAACCAAATGGCAGTATTGTCTAAAGAAGCATGCTATTTGTCTTCAAAATTTAGTCTGTGAAAATCATAGAGGATTCTAGGAAGGCCCTCTTGGTTCAGTACCAGTTCATCTGTCATTTGATCAGAGCACCTTCTGTGTTTTGTTAGTGGGAATGGGACTATGCTCTTATGGTTTCTAATAAAGAAATCAGTGAAGGACTTAGTCCTCTCTGGGGAAGTCTCCTGATATGTCTTGTGGTTATATGTATTTGAAGGTCACAGGGCAGACAACTTTTGGGAGGAGTTGGTTCCCTACTGTGACCAGGCCTAGCAGCCTGGGCCTTAGCCTGCGGAGTCACCTTGCCACATCTGCAGCTCTTACTTTGGTGTCCCATGAGTGACATGTTTTGTACAGCTCATCTTGTAAGCGGTGCTTATTTTAGCAGTTCTTTTTAACATGTGCAACAAATGTGAGTGAATTCATAACAGAAATGACTGGTTTCCTAGCTATATGAATGACTAAAACAGGGGTGAACTAGATAACTTGACAAGACTATCTGTTCAAGCCAGGTGGCGATGGCGCACGCCTTTAATCCCAGCACTCAGGAGGCAGAGGCAGGCGGATCTCTGTGAGTTCAAGGTCAGGCTGGTCTACAGAGCAAGATCCAGGACAGGCTCCAAAACTATACAGAGAAACCTTGTCTCAAAAAAAAAAAAAAAGTCTGTTTAAATTTGAAGACATTTGAAAGTAGTATGGGAGCCGGGCAGTGGTGGCGCAAGCCTTTAATGCCAGCACTTGGGAGGCAGAGGCAAGTGAAGCTCAGTGAATTTGAGGTCAGCCTGGTCTACAAAGTGAGATCCAGGACAGCAAAGACTGTTACACAGAGAAACACTCTCTTGAAAAACAAATAAACAAACAAACAAATAAATAAAAGAATGCATTATGGTTTCTATTATATAAAGATATATAAGCTCAATTTTTTGGTACTTTATAAAAGATGAAAATCATCCCACTACAGACTAGTGGGTATAGTTTAAAGATTATCCATAGTTTGGCCTTAAAAGAACTTTCTGAACTTTTGGCATCACTGGTTACTTTTTTCTTACAAACAGAGATGCTGTTGTATATTTGGACAGAGCCTGTAGCAGTCGAGAGGCTGATGTGTTTCATTTATTGTCAGTAACTGCTGCTGCTGCAGCTCTAAGGACTACATCTCTTTAGTTCTTTGCTTTTTATAACATCCATGACATCTTTTCCTTTTGTTTTCTGTTGAAGTTCTGTTAATGTCATAAGATCATTGATTAGGCATACATTTCAACTTTGTTCTTAAGAGTGGTTTTTTTTTTTTTAACCTGTGAACAGGTACTATATTAAAAATCATGTCATGTACAACATTGGACTTTTTCTTATAAATAGGGTACATACATGAATATACACATCTCAAGACTAAGTTTATTAAAAATTTTGTTTCTTAGAATTTCAGTTTGTACAAACTATACACATCTGTAAACCAGATGTAATAAAAATTATCACTTAATGATTTTATTTTTCATAGTCAATTTAAGTTAAAATTCATTTCAGTAATAGTTTCATGATGCTCTTTTAGACAATATTGCTTTGAATTTCATTTATTATACTATAGAATTCACTTTTTATTAACCTCAGTAGAGCTACGTACCATGTGGCCAATTTATTTGCTTGACTTAGTAAAAACATATTCCCTTTTAAGTGCACTACTTGTTACAAAAATACTTCCTTAACTCTGCGTGTGTGGCATATATATGTTTGTGTGGTATGCATGTGTGTACATTGAGGGTATATGTGCTCTTGTATGCCCATGCATATGAAGCTCAGAGGTCAATGTTGATGTCTTCCTTGATTGCTCTCCATCTTATTTTGGAACAGTTTCTCATTGAACCCCAGAGCTCATCAATTCAGCCATACTGCCTGGCTAGTTAGTTGTAGGTAATCTGCCTTTCTCTACTTCACTTCCCAAAGTTTTTGTGTACACTGCTACACAAAACTTTTAAGTGGGTCCTGGGAATCCAATCTCAGGTCTTTACCAAGGGAGCCATTTCTTCACCCCCAGCCACATTTTCTAACAGGACTTAAAGCATATTCATTTAGCCAAACATGCTTTTTTTGTATTTATCCTTAATGACAAATTAAACATGAATAGTACAGTTTTTTATGTTTCTATTCTTTGTACATTTTCAACTTAGTTAGAATATTAACACATCTTGTATGCTTAAATATATTTTTAAATATTTTGATGTTATTGGACTATCACTATTTTTATGCAGGCCTTTTCTGTAACCATACATTCTAGAAGTCATACATTTATAGCTATATGAGGTACTAAAATGTTCTTGATACTTTTATATAACTTCCTTTATGATCTGTAAATCATGTTCTGCAGCCAGCTTCTCTGCATGATTTCTTTTCAGTAATTAAATTAGCATTTCCAGCTGCTGAATAACTTGTTGGCCTTTTCCATTCATTGTGTTTCCTCATGCGTAAAATGTGAGACATCCACATATTTTTTAATTCTTTCAGAGTACCATTTTATCGGCTGGGTTTGGCAGATATATAGTGTGAATGGTTTATTTTCCTATTCAATCTTAAATAATAATCTAAAATATTAATCTTATGTGTCAATTTAAGTATGTACCTAATGCCTGATAGGTATCTGTCCAGAATGGCCATCTTAGAGTAATTTGTAAAGGGTCTAGGATTTCTTCCTCTTAGACCATCCGATTAGGTTGTTTTTAAAAAATAGATTTCAGACGACTGATCAGTCTCTTTGTAGGTATAAGAACTATAAAACTGTAAGATGTGTAACCTTGTAAGTTGGGATAATTGCCAGTGGATTAATGAATCTTGATTAACTGACATTTGGAATAGAATAAATAAATCGTATGTCTATTCTTTTGTTTTACTTTATTTGGAAAACTGGAACTGAATTAAATTTAAGTGAGGAGTGTTTTTTATTATAGATTTTCTGCTTGTCTTCAAAGCAGATCATGTCTGCACCTCAATATTCACATTCTCCATTGCTAC
This sequence comes from Peromyscus leucopus, assembly GCF_004664715.2. Taxonomy (NCBI): domain Eukaryota; kingdom Metazoa; phylum Chordata; class Mammalia; order Rodentia; family Cricetidae; genus Peromyscus; species Peromyscus leucopus. The sequence goes on from NC_051068.1 coordinate 63,300,024, forward strand.
AGAAAGTAGTTTTCTTAGGTAATGTAGTTCTTTGAAATAAATTATGAGCATCTAGCTTTGTTTTTAGATGATTTGAGTGATCATTCTTTATAAGCACAAAAAGCCACCAAAGCCAAAGAGTAATCTTTACTCATGGATTTATTTGGGATTAGAACCTCTAAACTAATTAATATTTTATGTCCTTTTTGAGATTTTGATCTGACCAGTGGATGTGTGATGTATTGTTGACTAGACATTTTAAACAGATTAATCAAAAAGTCTCCAATTCTGAGTTGCCACTTCATTCTTTGTCTTGTGTTACAGTGTTGGATTGTTGATACACTACAGTGCAGTACAACATGTATATGTATATAGTCTTTACTAGTTACTGACATTTTAACAGAAGATGGAGTGCTAGAAATATGCTTTTCTATTAGCGTGTTAGCCCATATAATGTAATTCAGTTGATCAATAATTTTAATATGGGAATGAAATGTCCTTGAAAAGAGAGATTTAGAAAAATTCATAAAATAACAGTGCCAGTTCTCAAATCTGAAGAATTGCAGTTATCCTGATTAGCCCAAACAGTCTTGAAAAATAGAACAGGAGGAAGATACTCACTGTCCCATTTCTGTACTGTGTATAGACTTAGTGACCAAAACAGTATGGTACTGACATAATTATAGACATAGATCAAAGGAATAAAAGTGAATAACTGCAGATATGTAAAGCTTATTGATTTTTGACACCAGTGCCCAAATAATTTACTGGATAATGTATAATCTTTGCTATTGAATTTATATGTTATAGTTGGTACTGTCCACAAAAAGGAAGTTCTGGAAACAGGCATTAAATATATTCATTGGTCATTGAATGCAGAAAGTGAGCTTCACTGTAAGGTACCTTCTTTCCAATCAAGTCAAGAGTTTGGATTTTTCACCAGGATGTGATTTTGATAGACTTAATTATGCTTGCTGCCAAAAGAGCAATTCATGTGAAGGGTGTAGCTAGGAGTTTCTCTGATCCTGCCTGGGCCCTGCAGTCACATGGCTTGCATATAAGGTAATCACACAGAGGCTTAATATTATTTATAACTGCTTAGCCATTAGCTCAGGCCTACCACTGACTATCTATTACATTTAAACTTGGCCAATTTCTGTTAATCATTATGTCGCCATGTCTTCCATGGCTTTACCTAAATGTAACAAAGTTTTTCTGTCTCCCACCAGGTCCACAGGTGTTCAAACCCAAGTAAACCCAGAGAGGCTTACATTAATTAGAACTGCTTGGCCATTAGCTCAGGCTTACTACTGACTAGCTCTTGCACTTAAACTCAACCCATTTCTGTTAATCTATGTTGCCACATGTTCCATGGCTTTACCTTGTGCCATTATATGCTGCTCCCTGGACGGTGGGCTGGCGTCTCCTGACTCAGCCTTCCTCTTCCCAGAATTCTTGTCTGCTTAACCTGCTATACATCCTGCCTGGCTACTGGCCAATCAGTGTTTTATTAAACCAGTGTACAAAAGCATTATCCCACAGCAGAAGGGGAGCAGATTTTCATTATCATTGTGCTACTCTCTTTTTATTCCTAATTTCAGCTTGTCACATATGTCCTGACTTTGAGGGCTATGTTCTTTATTATGGTTTTAAACCCAAGGTCTTTTGGAATGTCAGTGTGGTATCTGACAGATTTAGCTGGTCTGGAATGCTCCTTCAGATACTGTGAATGTTCGCTAACTCCATAGTTAGCATGTAGGTGCATGTTGTTATTAGGATCCAGGTGTTAACTTTTGCAAGAGAGCAATAATTGAAAGGAAAACTTATCCATCACTTTGGGATTTAGGCTGTGATCAATACTTTAGCAAATGATGTTGGCACAACCAGATATCTTCATTTGAAAGAGTGGAGGAACCTTTAGAACATGTGCACAGCATCACTCAGAACGGATCAGTGCCCTTTCTCAGTGAGAACCAAAATCTCTTATCAGAAAACTCGGTAGTCTATCTTCATAACTTTGTATTTGGAAATAGAATTTTTGGATATAATACCAAAAGTTAAATCTAAAACAAACAAACAAACAAACAAATAAATAGATTTATTGAGTTTAAAAATTCTCAATTAACTCAGGACAAAATAAAAAAAAATTCTCTTTTGTCAAGAATGTGGAAACATACTAAATGGAAAGAATATTTATAAACCTAAAGGTCTTGCATCCAGAATTTTCTAAGAAAACATAAACTCATAACAAAAAGATAATTCAGTTACAAATGTAAACAACTTTAGTGCAGCTTTTAAAAAGATGTATGTATAAATGACCCAAAACATGAACAATGTTCTATCGTTATTATTAGCAAAGCAAACCAAAGTGTAATCAGATAATACTTCCTATGCAGTGAAATGGCTATCATAAAAGGATAATAAAATATTTAAGATGACATGGAAATATTTGGTACACTGATACTTGAATTACTCTTTTCTCTCAGCCATATATTCAGTCATCTTAGAAATTCATTCTTTGCTATTTTCCTTAAAATTATGCACTTGTCTCATTTCTCTTACCTCAGGTTCTATTACTATTTTATATTTTAGGAAGGAGCCTCGTGTTTCTAACCTTAACCCATTCTCATATTTTCTATGTATCAGTAATAGTGATCCTAAAACATAAACTGTGACTTATTATGTCTCTCCCCCCCCCCCCCCCCCCACCGCCGAGACAGGGTTTCTCTCTGTAGCTTTATGCCTTTCCTGGATCTTGCTCTGTAGACCAGGCTGGCCTCAAACTCACAAAGATCCTCCTGGCTTTGCCTCCCGAGTGCTGGGATTAAAGGCATGCGCCACCACTGTCTGGTGACTTATGATGTCTTTTATGTAACTCTTTAGTTTTAAAACCATGCATTAAATAAAAAGTCTAAATTGTTTACCATGGTTTTGAAGACTTGATTGATCTGGTTCCCGAGTTTTCCATTTCATCTCACATCCTTCTCCCCATGTATTTTTCTGCAGTCCCTCTAACCTTTCCATGCTTCTAGTATGCTGACTTCTTCCTCCCTCAGAGTCTCTGTAGACTTATTACTTACAAGGTATTCTTTTTTCAGTGAGAAAAGTCCAAGCTTTTCCAAACGTGACATACATCCCTGATTTCTAGGTATGTGTGTGCTTCTGATGAGAGATGGATGATTAGATATGCAAAATGTAACAAGTGTTATGTGTTAGTTGGTAGTTGGAAGGATGGACAGAAAGTGCCCAGGAGAAAAACAAGTGAGTGCTATTTTTTTTTAAAGATTTATTTATTATGTATACGGAAGAGGGTGTCAGATCTTATTATAGATGGTTGTGAGCCACCATGTGGGTGCTGGGAATTGAACTCAGGACCTCTGGAAGAGCAGTTGGTACTCTTAACCTCTGAGCCATCTCTCCAACCCCCTGTGAGTGCTATTTTTAATTGAATGATGGGAAAGCAGTTACTGAAGGTGGCTTGAAGGAATTGAAGGAGCAAGTCATGGAGGCCTGTGCAAGCACTATAAAGATAAAGGGATTGAGCCAGGCAGGTATGTGCCTGGCTCACTTAGAATATGAGAAAATACTGTATTGGAGTGAATGAGAAGGGTGATTGGAAGGGAAGCAGATTGAAGCATTCATGTGGGTTCTTAGAATTGGGAAATCTGGGAGTTCTGTGAGCATGAATGAACTTTTCAAATGGACCACACTCTGGTTTCTGTTTTAGGTAGAGAATAGAGGGAAGGCCAGAGCAGAAATTGCCCTAGAGTTTGAGATAAGAAAGAGTGTTGTGATTATAAGGAATGGCTCATTTTGAGTGTGTCTTGTTTGTGCTCACAGTAACTAAGGTGTAATAAGAGAGAAAGTAGGAGATGAAGGTTCACTAGAAGGTTTTGATATGAGCAACTAAGTGAATGGTATTGGTTAAATGAAAGGTTATGAAGGAGCAGCTAAAGTCACAAAGGTCAGGGCCCAGTTTTGAACACATTAAATTTGAAGTATCTATTAGATGTCCACATGGAGATGTCTGTTAGTCAACTGATGTATAAACTTGAAATTCATTGAACGTCTATGTTTGGAATACAGATTGTGCAATGTTATTATACTGTTAACATTTAAAGCCATGAGTCAGAATGACATAACCAAGTCCAAGAATGTAGATGAGAGCTATGTTTTGGCTGAAAATGAGAAATGTTGATGCTTCTGTTCTTGAGACTTTTGATAAGAATGATATACTATGCCAACTGATGCTGCCTCACTAAGTAAAAGCAGGGATGAGAGTTGCCTTGGGAAGGCATCTCTTCTGCACTCTGCTTGACCTTTATCAAGTCGCTGCCTAGCAGTCTTCTACACTAGCACCCAGACATCTGCCTCTGTCCTGCTGCAGGACATTGTTCAACCCTTTTCAGAGCTCAGAGCTAACAACTTTAAATTAGTTGTTTTTTTCTGCCCTGTTCTTGTAACATGTTGGGGTTGAAACCACATTGTCTTTGCCTTTCTGTGGTTTTCTGGTCTTTGTAAAATTTGGAGAGTAGTTCAATTTTTTAATGGACAACATGACCAAATTCTAGGGAATTCTATCAGATTTAAGATTGTGGAATGGATTTTTTTTTATTTAGTAGTTCTTTGGTGTTTACAAAATAATAAGTAGTAGTTGATGAGTGCTTGTGTGCCAGCAAACACTGTATTATCTTGGCTGACTTCCACGTCTTAGTTTGACATTTGAGTATAGTCAAAAGATGATTATTTCTTCCTTGTTTTAATATTGCAAGTCTTTTATAAGTGATTTGTGTGTGTGGAACAGGATACAGGAAGTGTCTATACTATTCGAAGTCCCCTATGTGGCTATAAAAGTTTTCATCTGATTTAAATAATTAACCTAGGTAAATGGGAAAGAAAGTTTATTTTAGATTTCAACAGACAACATTACTTACATAATCACTTTATTCTTTCAACATACCTCGTATTCCATCCCATTCAAAGTAATTCATACTCTTTTGAGTGCCCGTGTCTGTGGTTTACATTACTTACCTACACATTTTAATTTGTTTTTACACCTATAATGGCGCTTTCCACATGCCGGTTATATGGTGCAGTATGAAAGGAGCCGGTGAGTCAGGCATCTTTGCTTTTATTAAAATCTATCTCTGGTCATCTTTCATACATAGTTGAAGGTAAGGTGAGAGGTTTTGTTCAATGGAGATGCAATGTTTTGCCACACAACTTTAGGAAATAGCTTGAGTTATGGTGTCATGTACTAATCCAGCTGTATGTATTATTTGGTTAGAAGAAGCAAATGTGATTCTCTGTTTTGTTGGGCTTTATCCATCAGAGGTTGAAAAAAACGGTAAAGGTCAGTCTCTCCTCTTTTTATACTCAGAAATTTGGAGAGTTGGATCTAAATTTTATTTTTAATTTTGTTTTATGAATAGCAAGAGAAAATTTTCTATGTAAGTATGAAATATGATGATAATTGTGGATCACTGCCAATGTAGCACTTACTTATTATCTATACTTTGTTAAAAAGTTTCTATGTAAGAGAATTATGCCATGCTGTGTGGTGGTGTTGTGTTCCCCAAAATATTGTGTACTCTAATAAATTTATCTGGGGTCAGAGAACAGACAGCCACTAGATACAAAGGCTAGAAAATGGTGGCACTCACACCTTTAATCCTAGCATTCCAGAGATAGAAATCCCTCTGGATCTCTGTGAGTTCAAGGCCACTTTGGAAATAGCCAAGCAAGGTGACACACGCCTTTAATCCCAGAAAGCCAGCCTTTAATCCCAGGGAGTGGTGGTAGAAAACAGAAAGATATATAAGGCGTGAGGACCAGAAACTAGAGGCATTTGGCTGGTTAAGCATGTGGCTGGTTAAGCATTCAGGCTTTTGAGCAGTAATTCAGCTGAGACCCATTCCGGATGAGGACTCAGAGGCCTCCAGTCTGAGGAGACAAGACCAGCTGAGGATCCAGCGAGGTGAGATAGCTGTGGCTTGTTCTGCCTCTCTGATCTACCAGCATGGACCCCAATAACTCACCTCAGGTTTGATTTTATTAATAAGAACTTTTAAGATTCCTGCTACAATGCTGCCTTTTCATTACAAATTTATTTTGTGTGTGTATACGTGGGATTCACATTATCATGGTACACATGTAATATATAGGGGCAGAGGACAACTGTTGGGAGTTAGTTCTCTCCTTTCACTGTGCAGGTCCCAGGAATTGAACTCAAATCATCAGGCTTGGTGGCAAACACCTTTATCCTCTGAGCTTTTTGGCCAGCCCAAGAAGAGATTTTTAAAATGCAATCTCATATGTTCATTTACAACTTTTATCCACATTGAATCAATGGGTGCCATTTATTTAAATTTAGAGATCATTCAGAGGCAAATGCTATAATGAATATCAAATAAAAGTAGAGGGCCTGGGGAGATAACTGCACAAACATGTGCACTTGAGATCCATTCCCTACCACTCATGTAAAAAGCTGGGTGGTGTGGCCCTGTGGCAAGTGTCTGTAATCCAAGTTCTGGGAAGGCAAAGACAGGCAGATCTGAGAACTCACTGGCCAGAGAGTCTAGCTGAATTGGTGGGAAGCTCTTGGTTCAGTGAGATATTGTCTCAAAAACTAAGGTGAAGAGCAGTTGAGGAAGACATCTAAAGTTAACCTCTGGTTTCTATATGAATGCATGTGTGCAGACACACGTGCACACACACTGAGACACGGACACACACATACACACACACACACACACACACACACACACACACAATTCATTAGATCTTGGTAGTTGATATTTTATGTCCAGCTACAGAAGAGAGTACACTAATGAAACAGGTTACCAAAACATCTTCATATGTATGCTTGTGGTAGCTATAGGTACTCACACTGGATGACCCAACCTTGGAGTGCTGGCAGTGGTCTAGAGGGTGCCTGGACTGTTCTACTCTGGTGACCAATCTAGTGAATACCTTAATCATCATTATAAAGCCTTTGTCCAGTGACTGAGGGAGGCAGATGCAGAGATCCACAGCCAGGCGCCTGGCTGAGCTCCGGGAATCCAATCGATGAGGGAGAGGAGGGATTCTGCAGGCTGGGGACATCGAGATCATGATGGGTAGATATGCAGAGATGACCGGCTACACTAGTGGAAACCCATGAACTGTGGACTGGTGGCTGTGGAGCCCCCATGGACTGGACTAGGCCCTCTGGATATGGAAGACGGTTGTTTGGCTTGAACTGTTTGGGGTGCACCCAGGCAGGGGGATCGGGATCTGTCCCTGGTGCATAGGCAGGCTTTTGGGAGCCCTGTGCCTGTGGTGTGATGCCTTGAGCAGCCTTGGTACATTGGGGAGGAGCGTGGACCTACCTAGTCTCAGTGTGCTGGACTCTGCTGACTCCCCATGGGAGACCTTGATTTTGGGGTTGTGGGGATGTGGGGTGTCTTGGGATGGAGGAGGGGGGCATCTGTGGGTGGTATACAGAGTGAGTAGAAAATTTCTTAATAAAGAAAAATTAAAAGAAAAAAAAAAGTTAAAACAGAACCAGGTAGTAATGGCGCACGCCTTTAGTCCCAGCACCCAGGAGGCAGAGGCAGGTGGATCTCTGTGAAGGAGAGTTCCAGGACAGCCAGAACTGTCACACATAGAAACCCAGTCTTGAAAAACAGTCAAACAAACAAACAAACAAAAAGCAATTAGAACAGAGGATAACATACTTCTCTCAATGCAAGGATCTGATTTATATCGAACAAAATTGTTAGAGAATGTTTTTTAGCGATAGTGTGGATTGACTAGTAATTGGTAGGTATGTAATTGAGCTGCTTGTCTAAGTTCAACCAAAATCTATTACTTGAAAAGGCATTTGTTTGCCCTGGTGAGCAATTTATTGTTAAAATTAAATGATTTTTTTCATTTCCTGCAGGAAACTATAGAATTATTTATTGGATTGCAATCTTGTCTTCTCTGGTTATGATCCTGAAAAAATAGTGAAATAATATTGACTCAATTGGTCTCAGTTTCTAATGCAGCCTATTAAGTCATGTTATTGCATGGTATTTGTTTACAAAATTGAACTCATTATTATGGGGAATATTACTTTAGAGTGAAAGTAGTGCACCTCTTTTGGAATTACCATTTATTAATTTATTTTAACTCACAGATAAGACTTAGTGATGTATATTAAGGTTTGAATATATTTGGGGGAATAACTAATTCAATCTAGTTAATGCGCATCATCCCCTCACCTGCTTATCGCTTTTCTGTGGTGAAAACAGAGATTCTATTCTCCAGTGGTTCAGTAATGCAGTATATTATTGTGAGGTCATCAATTGTAAAGTAGACATTTTAATTTTGTTTTTCTTTTATAACTGAATTTAAAGTTCAAAATTTAAGTTACATTGGAACATCTAAAAAATGAGATGGTATTAGTAGATAAGCCACCAAGATACAGCCTCTGGGCTGTCTGAAATCGGGTACCTGAGGTCTGACTCTCTGCTTATGGGATGCACCTGTGCAAAAGTGGTGATTGTACACAAGAGCCTCCTTCCAGCTCATGCCAGCCGGTCTACTGGCCCTAACCCTGTCGCCTCTGTCCAGCCCCTGATATTATTTAGTACATTTTATAAGTAATGCGCTGACATTGTTGTGGTCTAACTTCCATTGTTCTGGGTATGTTTTATTTTCTTTTGTTGATTTTTATTTTTATTTGTTTATTTATTTTGAGACAGGGTTTCACGATGTAGCTCTGGCTATTCTGGAGCTCACTATTGTAGACCAGGCTGGCTTTGAACTCTCCTGCCTCTGCCATTTGCCTCTGCTTCCCAAGTGCTGAGATTAAAGGTGATAAGTGTATCCACAACTATTAACTTCTTACAATTTTGAAGGGAGTGGAGTTTTAACAAATTTGATCCTTTCTTTGGTATACCTGAGAGTACAGCTCTTAAAAGTTATGTCTGAAAACTTAACTCCCTGCATTTGACCTTTCTGTTTTGTTGTGTTTACTGTGTTATGTATACACGGCAGCTATGTTTTAACTACAGAAGAGCCTGTCTGTGTAAATAAATATGTCATCATCGATCTCTGTCTTTATGAAGATGCTCAAATTAGCCAGTGTTCATATCACTGACTCAGAGCTGAGAATTTCAGTTTCATTGCATGTTGCCTTGGTTCTGTGCCATGATCCTAGGGTTGAACTTAGTGCTTTGTCCTGCTTGGGCAAGTATTCTACTCTACCCCTCCTTTTCCTTGTAACATATATTTGCGTGATAGCTCCTTGGATTTAGTGGTGCAATATGTGATTTTATGCTGACATTCAAGAAAATATTTAGTTGTCAATGAGAGGACACTGGAGATTTAGCTTGAAATACAATATTCTTCAGCCATTTGAGGTGGAACATTGAACTAAGCAGAGACTTAAAATGAAGCTGACAAATGATGCCCTCTTTTTCTCCTAATTAGTGAGTCTACACCTTCCCTCATTGTATTGGTCCATGAGGATAGATTGGTATAGAGCAAAGCACTCATTTTTCAATGCCTAGTTTGGGCTGAAAGTAATTCACGTGATTGTAGTATATATAGACTAATTGAAAAAGGTAGGACTAGGTAGATCATTTTCACTGTGTTTAATACCTGTAATTAAGAGCTGGGCTAGAATACTGTTTTCAGTGTGAGTAGGGAATGGTTTTAATATATTTTTTTAAATTATTTTAAGTTAAACAGTACTTTAAAACAACAACAACAACAACAAAACCCAAACCTAGCATTTTTGTGGACCTTTCCCGTATTTATTGTCTCATGCTCCCAGAATCTTATCTCACTGTTCTCTACAACTTCAGACTTGTATATACAAAGTGCCAGTCTACACTTGTAATGTCTGGAAAGCATGTCCATGTTGGGGACATGTCTGTAACTGTCTTCTGCCCTGCCATCTGCTCACTGCCTTCTCCCTGCTGAGCGAATGTCTCTCTCAGGCTTGTTTACAGATGACAGCCATCACCAGGTTTCCTCTTTACCCTACATTGACTTCCTGCAAATTAGTTTTATTTTGCTTCCAAATATGTGTTCTACCCACTGTCTTTCTTTAACTTTAATCACTACATATATCGTCAGTATTTCCTTCCTTTTACACAAAAAATCCAGAATAGTCATTCTGAAATGTTAGCTTCTGTAGACCCCTCATGGAACAGTCTATTTCTTTTGTGTGCTTTAGTTTCTACTCTGTGACTTCTTCCATTACACCCTGGCCAGCACCTCTGCCCCTACATCTTGTCCATCACTGGACTGATCTCTATCCTCTGGTCACAGCTACTCTGTATTTAGATTTGTGTTTTTCTCTGTAGAACTCAAACTAGTTTGAAATCTACTATATAGCCTAGACTGATTTTGATGTCATCATTCTCCTCTCTTTAATTCCCAAGTACTAGGATTGTATACATGACTTACCAGATGTAGTTGAACCTTTTAGCATGAATTCTTCCAATCTATGGACAATATTGTAGCATGAATCTTAAAGAGTCTTGTTAATTAAATCAAACCTAAGTCGTTATTGGGGTGAACGCTGGAAGATCAGAGAGACAGAACAGGCCACAGCCACCTCACCTCGCCAGTTCTTCAGCTGATCCTGTTTTCCTCGGACTGGATGCTTCTGAGTCCTCATCCAGAATGAATCTCAGCTGAACTGTGCTGCTCGAAAGCCTGAAAGCTTAACGAGCCAAAAGCTGCTACTTTCTGGTTTTATATATCTTTCTGCTTTCTGCCATCACTCCCTGGGATTAAAGGCTCACTTCTTGGGATTAAAGGCGTGTGTCACCACGCCTGGCTGTTTCCAATGTGGCCTTGAACTCACAGAGATCCAGAGGGATTTCTACCTCTGGAATGCTAGGATAAAAGGTGTGAGTGCCACCATTTTCTAGCCTTTGTATCTAGTGGCTGTTCTGTCTCTGACCCCAGACAAGTTTATTAGGGTGCACAATATTTTGGGGAACACAATACTACCACATTTCCCCTTATTTTGTCTAAAATTAAAAAAGCTTATAATTAATACAAGAAAAACTATCCAATAAGTATATACATTATATACAGTCAAAAATTACATTATCAATGTCTAGTCCATTAACATTTGACAGATTCAGACAAGAAACTCCATTATATATATATTAACAATGTCCAGTCCAGTAACATTTGATAAACTCAGACAAAAAAATTTTCATTACTTATCTTATTTAAAACAAGTAGTTCCTTTTTAAAAGTATTTTTTCTTTTCATAATATATTCAGTAATCTACCTTTTGTCATTTTTATATCTTCCCCCCTTTTTTTACAGTAGATTCAGTGATCTACCCATTTATCCTATTATTCTTTATTTTTTTTTCAGAATAGATTCAGTGATCTACCTCACAATATGATATCTTTCTTTTTGTGTCTGTGTGCCTTCAATTTTTTCATCAATATTTTATAATTTTCAGCATGGAGATCTTTCTTCTTCTTGCTTAAATTTATTTCTAAGTAGTTTGTTATTATAGTTATTGTAAATAGGATGCTTGCTTGATTTTTTTCAGATAGTTTGCTGTTGTATAGAATTGCCACTGATTTCCAATACTGACTTTGTTCTCTGCATTTTTAATGAACTTATTATTTCTAACATGTTTTGATGCAGTCTTTGGAGTTTCTATGTACAATATATGACTTCAAATAAAGTTAATACTTGCCTCCTTTACAGTTTGGGTGCCTTTTATTTTGCTCTTTTGACTAGTAAGTATTATTGGTAATGTTTGGAGAGTGAGCATTCTTGTTTTACTTCAGATCTCAGAAGAAAACTTTTGAAGTTTTCTCCATTTTTGTGCCATTAGTGTATGTTTGTCATATATGGCCTGTGGTGGTTTGAATGAAAATGACTCCATAAGCTCATATTTTTGAATATTGGGTTTCCATTTAGTGGAAGTGTTTGGGAAGGATTAGGAGGTGTGGCCTTGCTGGAAGAGGTGTGTCATTGGAGGTGGACTTTTAATTTTAAAAAGCCTATACCAAATCCAATTAGATCTCTCTCTTTTCCTCCTACTTGTGAAAAATGATGTAAGCTTTTAGCTACTGCTCTGCCACCATGCCTGCCTATCTGCTGTCATGCTCCCTGCCATAATGATCATGGACTCTAATCCACTGGAATCATGAGCTCCCATATTAAAAGTTTTCTTTTATAAATTTATAAAATTTATAAATTGTCTTGGTCATGGTGTTCTGTTTCAGCAATAGAAAAGCTACTAAGACATGGCCTTTATTACACTGAGATGCATTCATTGAGCTAACTTGTGAGTTTTTAATCATGAAATTGTATTGAATGTTGCAAAATGCTTTTTCAGTTCAATGTATGTGTTGAAATGATCATATAGTTTTGTTATTAATTTAATAACATGATATATTTAGTTTAAGACCCAAATTTGTGAAATTTGGAGAGTTAGGAAATATCTTCATTTCATGTTTTCACAAGATCTTTTGAATGAGCCTTCAAAGCACATAACAAAGCAAAAGTAGACAAATAAGATTCAATGACACTAAAAAGCTCCTGCAAGTCAAATGAAAATAAAAAAAACTGAAGATATATTTTTGTATGCCACATATTGAATATGTCAGTACATGCAAGAATATATAAAGAACTTACAAGAAAACAAATAACCTCACTAAAGATAAGCAAACAAGGGGTAGGGAGATGTCTCAGTGAAAAGAAACACTTTTGTACAAGTGTGCAACTTCAGTTCAGATCTCTCTCACAGACACAAAAACTGGGTTTGGCCACATGGACCTATAACCCCAGTGGTTGGAGGAGAAAAGATGGAGACAGTTGGCTTGATGGCTAATTAGCCTCGCACAAAAAGGAGTTCCAGCTTTTAAGGAAAACCTTGTCTCAAGGGAAGAAAGTAAAGACTGATCGTTACCTGATATTCCTCTGTGGCTTTGGCATACATATGCATTGGCAAACATACCAAAACATGTGCATATATACGTTCATACACCACACAGATGCATCATGCACACACATTCTCTTTCTCCCTCTCGCTTTCCTTTTTCCTTTCTCTCTTTCTCTCAGCAAGCAAAGCAAATAATTTAAAGTCTTTTCTTAAAAGAAGGCATACAGCTGGTCTTGGTGGTATATGCCTTTAATCCCATCACTCAGGAGGTAGGCACAGGTGAATCACTAAGTTTGAGACCAGCTTGTTCTACAGAATGAGTTCCAGGACAGATGGGAAACCTTGTCTTGAATAACCTAAACCAACCAACCAACCAAACAACAAATAAAAAAGCATACAAGTGGCCAGCATATATGTTTAAAATTTCCAGCATGCCTAGTTATCAGAGAAATTAAAACTACAGTGAAATATCATTGCATATCTATTAGGTTCACTCCTATCACAAGGATAGATGTTGGTGAGCATGTGGAGAACCATGAACTGTTACAACTATTGATGTATTTTAAATTACCACAACTATTAGGAAAAATAGTTTCGTGGGTCCTTACAAACAAACAAACAACAACAAAAATACCAATACCATATGATCTGTGATTTCCCACTACTAGGCATATTTCCAGAGAAATTGCAATTTGTGTGTCAGAGAGATAGCTGCACATTAGTGCTTTTTTTCATTGCTATTGTTCACAGAGCCAAGATACTGAATCATCCTTGACTTCAGAGTCTAAATGGATAAAGAAAATATATATATATATAAACCCTATAACTGACTACTATTCAGTCATAAAAGAAGGAAATCCTTTCCTATGTTAACAATGAGGATGAACATGGAGAACATTATATTTAGTTAAATAAGCCATTTGATCTTACTTATATGTGAAACTTTAGGAAGTTCAAATCATAGTAGAATAGAGTGATAGTTACCTGAGGCTGTGGGGAGGAGTGAGCTCTGTTTCTGCATCGCCCAGTCAGGGACTACAGTTAATAAAATATTCAAAATAACTAGGAGACTGGATTTTAAATGCTTTCATTACCATGACAGATGTTTCAGATGATAGATACACTAATTACCTTGGTCTGATAATTTCATATTGTTTGCATATATGGAAACTCTATATTGAACCCCCTAAATATGTTCAATTATTTTTGTTCAGTATAAATTTTAAAAAGTCATAATAGAACTCTATCACTATTCATTTAGTATGAAGAAAAGTAGGTCAAAATAACTTTCACATATCCATAATTGATTGATTTCATATTTTATTTTTAATTCTTTAATCAAACAAGTACTGGTTGTGTATGAAAATTATGGGATAGGAAATAGCACAAAATGCAGATGGCACATTTTCAGAAATTTCAAAACTCCTTGTTGACTACATGTTTTAAGATTCTTTTTGACTTTTTCTTAATTTTGAAAGAAGGGATTATAATGCTAAAGAAGAAGCAGTTTGAAAACATGTTCTTGTGCTATGCTTCCCAGCTTATTTGGAGAATATTGGATAAAGTTTGTTGAGCTCTCTGAGTCTTAATTTCTTTAAAGTAGATATAATGAAACTTGAATGAATAATATATTGTGCAGTAAGATTATATAATGTAATTAAAACATAAACTTAATTATGTTAGTGATTTTCATGATCATTACTATTGTGACTTTTGTACAATTTAAAGGTAAAAGCCAAGTCTGAGCCTGCATTTGAGAAATGAGTGCATACTAAAGGCAAGAGATCATGTCCATTTATTATTAATTATTATTATTATTAATGGTTATGTGCTCTGCCTGGCCTTACTCTTAGGTAGGTTTCAGCTTAAGTTAAGAAACTCATTCAGAGTCCTTTTAATAATTTTTGCCTCTTTATTTTTAATATTTTTGTAACAAAATGCCAACAATAAATGTAATAAAATGGCTTAGAAAGCAGGAAAACATTTTCAAGAATTAGTTTTATTGATTTTTTTTAAACAATAAGTTTTCTAGTATTTCATTTCTAGTACATATAAGGCAATTCAAGTATGTAAGATTATTTCAAAGTGAAATTATTGAAGTTGTATTGTCAACTCTATAAGTATCATCTGATTAGGGGTATTTTTTTCTTAATTTCAAATCATTAGATATAATAATTAGGAAATTTAAATTTCAGGTAATCTACCAATTCCACAATCCATTGGTACCATTTTCTTAGTCCTTAAGATGATTCAGTAAGAATATTTAATTTAAGTCAAGGAAAGCATTTCAGCTGACTTTTTAACAGCAGTAACCTCAGAGCATATATTTATCTCCTGATTTCTTCTATCATAGTGTGAAGAAGTGAATTATTGAAAAGATAAAAATAAATTTTTTTTTGCTTTCTGTCAGAGTTCATATTCATAGCCAGCCTTGATAGAAGACCAGAATGATTTAGACAAGTTTGCTTTGGAGATTCATAACATATGCTTGCTGGACAGAATTGAGTTATCTCTGCTCTGGAGAGTAAGTTATTGTAGCAGGGGCTGACAGAGATGAAGATAACTGAGGGAAATTCAATTACCTTTTAGTGTTTTTTTTCTAATGGGATTCTTAATGTGAAAAAGATCCTTAGATGATGCGCTGGTTACTCCTGAGCTGTGCCTTGATTCTGGTTTCCTGAATACTACAAACTTTTACGTTAGATGGACCTTCCTTAAGTATAAAATAGGCAGTTTACTGTGTACTGAAGATTTGATTGATACAGACTTTAAAATTTTTTTTACTTGACGTCATTGATAATTTATATAATCCTTGACTGTACTTGCGGTGTCTGGTGTTTTAAATAAGGTTATTATTTAATATGATAGCAACATTCTTCCTCTCTCTCCAGTGACCTTTCAGAAGTGTGTTGTAGCTTCTCACTGCTGGTCTATTTATGCCTCTGTCAGTTATCTTGTGCTGTTTAAAGCTGTTCAGCTGCTCAGGCATTGGCACTCTTGCTTTGCATTCTGCATTGATATCTTTATTCTTTCCCTGGATTCGATTTTTCAGTGTCTTGGAATCTGGCTTTTTTCTCCCCAGTCTTACAATAATTGTATTTAATTTGCTCTCTTTAGTACCATTAGTGTCCTTAGATTCTTCTATTGTCCTCGTTTCTCTTGACATAATTTGACATTGATGTCACACCCTCCTCTTTCAAAGGTTTTATTTTGCCTTTACTTTCTTACCTGATCTTTTGTTAGTCAATTTTTCATTTCTCATGGTTCTCAATTTCTTATTCTTTGATCAAAAGTGTAGATCTCTGACACAAATACTAGAGCAGTTTTAACCTTTGTATTTTGTTTTGACAGTTCAGTTAATGTTAGGAATACTTAAAACTTCTAGATAGAAAACATTAAATATCTATATGAAATTTCAGTTGATTTAATTTATGTAGATGATTAGGAAAGAAAAAATTACAGAAAGCACACAGTAAAACTCTCCTTTTAATCTTTTAAGATTCTTCTACAGTCTACCCTTACACAGTCATTTTCACTTATTAATCTTTTCAGAATTTCTTTATAAACATATACTCAAACAGAAATATCTATTTTTATTCTCTTTCTTTATAAATGATGGCATGTTACAAATATTATTCTATATTGTTATTCTGTTCTTGGAACTCAGTATTTTCTTAACATGTTTATATATCAAACAATAAAGTGTGAGGGATTCTTTCCTAATAGTCTCTGTGTTATTAAACCTTTGAAAATTTGTCTTGTTATATAGCCTTAATTAAAAGAAATTATTATGGACAACTTTTAAGAGTTTGTTCTCTCCTTCCATTCTTGGTTCCATGATCCAACTCAAATCATCAAGCTTCCCTGACAAGCACTTTCACACTGAGCCATCTTGTTGGCCTTTGCTTTACATTTCTTGGATATAATTTTAATCCTATTCTTGTGTGTTTGTGCTTAATGAGTCGGTTAATTTTCTTTGAAGTTCTTGTGTTTAGTATAGCTTGTTATAGTTTTTGTTGTTATCTGGCAGAAACTTTCATTTTTTGGAAACAAGATCTTATATAGCGCAGGGTGGCCTGAAATTCGTTATGTAAGATGGATGACCTTGAACTTTTGATCCTCTTGGCTTTGGATTGTTGATGTGTGTCAACACAGATAGCCATTATGCTGAAGAAATTTTTAAGAAGTGATTTTTGTTATTGATTGTATAAGTGTTTTACTTTTATAGTATCTCGATTTTTGGTTGTTTGAAAGGATAATGTACACATAAAGAAATTCTTTACTTTGCTCAACATTTTTGTGTTTAAAGGTTTTACTAATATATTTAGTCTTTATGTTAGAATACATTGTGTTATGAATTTAACTTATTTTATATGTATGCTTGGGTTTCCCTATAATATCTACTATATATTCCCAATTTCTCCCTCTGATCTGACATGCTTCTTCTATGATATAGTAAGTGCCTCCATGTTTTAAGGTCTGTTTGTAGATACCTTCTTTATATTATTAATTTGTATGTGCTTTCATGTACTGATGTTGCAGTGTTTTGGTTATTGAAGCATTGTAATGCATTTTTTTTTTTTTTTTTTTTTTTTTTTTGGTTTTTCAAGACAGGGTTTCTCTGTGTGGTTTTGGTGCCTCTCCTGGAACTCACTTGGTAGCCCAGGCTGGCCTCGAATTCACAGAGATCCGCCTGGCTCTGTCTCCCGAGTGCTGGGATTAAAGGCCATGCGCCACAGCCGCCTGGCGTATTGTAATGTGTCTAATGTAAGTAGGAATATTCTTCTCTTCCCCCTCATTGTCCTATTCAATTTTGTTCAGAGTTACAACATCATTAATATAATACTAGATTTGCTTTGTCTGGTTCTGTTTTGTATCTTTAGGCTTTTTGTGGTATATGGTCATGTCTGTATATACTATAATTTCTTTCTTTCTACTTTTATTCATCTGATGTTTTGTTTTATCTGATTGAATTTGCTCTTGTTAATAAAATGTAAAAAAGTATGGTAGGCATTTGTTGTTGATATAGGAGAAATGTGCCTTTTTTTTTTTTTTTCTCCAACTAAGTATGATGCAACCATGAGCTGAAGTAGATACAGTTATTTTTGCTCATGGAAGGAAAAACAATTCTTTTTTCCTCTTTGTGATCAGGAGCAGGTAGTATTAGTATATTGTCTTTTAAAATATTTGGAGGAATTTCTCCTCAAAATAGTTGAATTCCATGTACATATTTTCAAAAGTATGTGAATAATGTTTCCCAACTATCTTGGTGTAAAAATTAAATTTGTTTTGTTTGCTTTTTAACCCTTTTGTTAGTTTAGAAGAAGTAAAGTAGTTTAAAATTTGGAAATATATTCCTTATTTTAGATGTCTTCCAACCTAGGAAATAACTCAGAGTATTGCCTTCAGTATTTTCATTTAAAATTCCCATCAAATTTCCATTCATGTAATGTATGATAGATCTCTTAAGTTGAGTTTTTCTTGCTTTTTCCTATATAGCCAACTGTATTTCAGTTGTTACATTAGTTTGCTACAATAAGATATTTTTTATAATAGAAATCTTTTAGTGTGAGTGATTTTCTGTCTTAGAAAAGAAGTTTTATAGTTATTGATAAGTAAATCAGGAGAATGTAGTAATTCTCAAGGGTTGGTACATGCCATTTGATATGATTCACTAACCAAATCTCACTTAGATCAGTACAAGTTACACTTTCTGATTTGGAACAATATCCAAATATAAACCAGCCAACCATTGTGGTCTTGCACTTATTTTGTGGTTGATTTAGTTTTAATTGTCTTAGAGATGTTGTAGGCGTGTTCAGTACTACCTTGTATTTGTTTTCAGATTTCTAAATCTATTTATTGGTTTCTTTATGATTATTATATAAATAAAAAATACTAAAAAAATAAAATCCAGGTCAGGCAGTAGTAGCACATGCTTTTAATTCCAGCACTCAGGAGGCAGAGGCAGGTGGATCTCTGTAGGCCGAAGATGGATGCTCCAACATTACAGAGCAACCTTGGGTGACTGTCCAGGCAGCCAGCTGTTTCTTTCATTTCTCAATTTTTTTGAAAGAAGCTCGTTTGCAGTTTTTGTTTTCTTAGGTAATATCATCTCCTTCTCAGGTCTCTGATGGAGTTGAAGACTAGATACTTATAGTTTTCCTTGTTACAGACTCAGAAGAAACTCACTAAAAGATGTAAAGCATATAGGGTTGAGAGACATTAAAAGATAATTTTAGGCCGGGCGGTGGTGGCGCACGCCTTTAATCCCAGCACTCGGGAGGCAGAGCCAGGCGGATCTCTGTGAGTTCGAGGCCAGCCTGGGCTACCAAGTGAGTCCCAGGAAAGGTGCAAAGCTACCCAGAGAAACCCTGTCTCAAAAAACAAAAAAAAAAAAAATAAATAAACAAAAAAAAAAAAAGATAATTTTAGTAATGCAAGTTAGGATAAAAAGTAAATTATGTACAAGACTTTGAACATACCAAGCTAAGATAGATAATGGAGTATTTGTCAAGTGCAAATGGACTAGACATGGTTGATGTATTTATTGCCTGTATATATTGTATATAGTTACTATACTTAGTTTATATAGTTTTTCTTAAATTAGTTATAATCTTTTTTTAAATTTTAGACAAAAAGGGGGAAATGTGGTGATATTTTGTTTGTAATATAACAAAGCTTGCCTGAAGATCAGAGTGCGGAGCTAAGCCACTAGTTAGCCATAGAGGCCAGGCAGTGGTAGCTCAACATCTTTAATCCCACCACTCAAGAGGCAGAGGTAGACGGATCTCTGTGAGTTCAGGCCACCCCTGGGCTATACAAGATTGATCCAGTATAAAAGAGAAACAGAACCAGGCAGTGATGTGTTGCACGAATTCTAAATGGTCTTATAATAAAAACCCGGAGCCAGATATTGGGGTAAATGCTGAAAGATCAGAGAGACAAAGGAACAAGCCACAGCTGTTTCTTACCTCGCTAACTCCAGGAATCCTCTGACTGAATGCTCCTGAGTCCTCAGCTGAAAGGGCCTTCTAGTTCCTGTCTCCTCACGCCTTATATGCCTTTCTCCACCCAGCCATTTCACTTCCTGTTTCAACCTTCCTACTGCTGGGATTAGTGTGCTTCCCAAACACTGGGGTTAAAGGTGTGTGCCACCATTGCCTAACTGTGTTTCTCTCCTAGACTGATCAATCTCATATAGCCCAGTGTGGCCTTGAGCTCATGAGATCCAGAGGGATCTCTCCCTCTTGAGTGCTAGGATTAAAGGTGAGTGCCACCACTGCCTGACTTATATGTTTAATCTAGTGGCTGGCTCTGTACTCTGATCTTCAAATTTTATTAGAGTACAACAAAATATCACCACAGTGGTGGCACACAGCTTTGATCCCAGCCCTCAGGATCTCATGCTTTTAATCCCAGCATTAGGGAGGTGGAGACAGGAAGTGATATGGCTGGGTAGAGAGAGGAATATAAGGCGGGAGGAGACAGGAGCTCAGCTCTATTTCGGTTGAGGATTTTGTAAAGGTAAGAACTAGTGGGTGGCTGCTCTGCTTCTTTGCTCTTTCAGCTTTCACCCTGATGTCTGTATTTTTATTCATAGGACCAGTTAGAATTCATGTTACAAATCTCTGTGAGTTGGAGGCCAGCCTGGTCTACAAATCGAGTTCTAGGGCATTCTGGGCTGTTACACAGAGAAACCTTGACTCAGGGAGGTGGGGTGGAGGGGGAATCCAAGTACTTCTTATAGGGTTAACCTTGGAAGCTCTAACTTAAAAGAACAGAAACAAAAACAAAAAACAAAAATACTAAAAACTCAGGTAAGAAAAAAGCTTTTTAATAGTCAAGTGTTGTGGAAAGAGAATACTCTCTGACATCCTTCCCCTATCATGCTTTACAAGATAGTTTGGTACTTAATCTTTCAGCATTTGTATTGTGAATATCTACAATATGTAGGCTTGTATGCATTGTATGTATGCTTGTATGTATGTATTTTTGTAATTTGAGACCATAACCTTGTGAAATTCACACAAATATCTCCTTAAAATCTTGCATGTGATTTCAGAGGTGCTTGCTGGAGTGTGTTCTACATAATGCTTGTGCTTTGCTGGGCCATGGCTCTTCTCACAGTCTCATGGGAGAAGCAGCTGGCGGCTGATTGCTTGTCATTGTTACTTCTTTTGTTAGACACACCACAGTTTTGAATTGCAGATTATATTGTTCTTTCTGGACACCTTTTTAAATATTACTTTTAATCATTTAATAAATGTCTTGGGATTGCTATATCTATTCAAAGAAATGGATTTTATATACTCTTCAGACTCCTAATTTCAGCATCTAATATAGCACTAGAATATAGGAAGTTTTTAGTACAGAATAGCCAAATGAATGTTTATTTCCATAATAAAATGTAAAATTTAGGATTAGTATTTTTTGAGGCGTCAAATTTTCATATGTGGAATTTTATTTTTTTTGAAAATTAATTGCCAAACATATAATTTGGTAGTTCAAATATTGATCTTGTATTATATGCTTAGATTTTCTGTGGATTAAATGTTGCTTTTGATATGATGGTGAAAGTTTATCTAAACATGCTGTGAACCACTTTTTCTTTTGCTGAACAGGTTTTTATTTTGTAGCATTTATATTATGAGACAGAAGAGCAAGGGTTTATAATATTTAATTATACAAGAGTACTAAAATTGTTATTGTAGTCTTTAATGTATTATATAAAGCAGAAAATCATGACTATATTGCTGAGATTTAGTCCTGATCTGCCAAAATTAACCATGTGCTATTGGATAGGATGGTTCAGTTATCTCCTGCAATGTGGGGCTCTATCAAGGTCATTGACTTAGTCCAAATCTGGTACTTACATTTAGTGTAGATTGAACTATAGATAGTAAATTAGACGTGTTATTTTAATTATCTTGACATTTTATTTTCATTCAGATCTGTAGATTATTTAAACCAGTTCCTAAATATATGCCCTATTTGTATATTTTGATTGACTTTATGTGTGCTTTTATTTATATGTGTCTCAAGTTGAAAGAAAGCAAATTAATTCTGAGCTAAGTAATTATTAGTTAATGTTAAATGTTTTCTATCCATTACTTGTTTCATTATTTTAGTTTTCCTCTTACTACGTTGAATTTCTCATTTTATTTTTATCTAGTAGTTAAATTATCATCCAAATGAAGCTTGTTGGTGGTGGCTCATGCCTTTAATCCCACTACTTGTGAGGCAGAGCCAGGGGTATCTCTGTGAGTTCCAGGCCAGCCTGGTCTACAGAGCAAGGTCCAAGACAGGCACCAGAAATACACAGAGAAACCCTGTCTAGAACCAACAACAACAACAACAAAATTACCATACAAATGAAACATTGTAATTCTGTGTGTGTGTATGTCGGGGGGTTGTTGTTACTAATCTTTTTGGCTTGTTTGTCTTAAGACAAGCTTTCATTTGTAGCTCATGCTGGCCTTAAACTCAGGGTAATCCTCTTGCCTCAGCCTCATGAGTGCTTGGTTACAAATATGTGCCACCATGCTTGTATTTTCTTACTAGCTTTGCAGATACACTTGCTCTTCGGAGGCAGTATGGTGTTTTAAAATGAGATTTCCATTTAATCTTTTCTATTTCTATTTTCTCTTATCCCTTATTCCTCACCTTTTTATCTTCTTCTTGATTTGCTTTCTTCTTTTTCATTTTTGAGGCAGGGGTCTCTGGTTACCTATTTCACCCTGTAGCCTGTGAGAACAAGGCAGAGTTACTAATAACTCTTCAAGTTTAGGAATGGTGTAATTGTTGCTGCTGCGGTTACTTTTCGTTGGTGACTATAATACCCTTTGTCTTGCTGTTCTGTTCTTGGGGAACCCTCTGGGGTGAACATGTTTGTTATTTCTGGAAGAGATGCTTGATTTTTAGTCAATATAACCTAATAAACATTATATCAATATTTATATCCCAGCTTTAGTGTCACTAGCATGGGGGGGGCAGGGGTTGTACATCTTATTTAACCTTTTTATTTATATTTCTTTACATTGTGACAACAGTGAAACAGTCCTTGTAATTATTTGCTTGCATATGAATACATGTTTTTAAATTGGTAGCTTTCTGGTTTTGTTATTGTTATCACCTTAAATAAAAATGATAATGATAACTATAAAAAGATAAAATAGGGGCTAGAGAGATGGCTCAGTGGTTAAGAGCTGCTCTTTCAGAGGCTAAGATTTTGTTCTCAACACCCACTTGAGGAGGTTCACAGCTACCTCTACCCCAGCCTTGGGATTTGGTGCTTCTTCTGAACTCCCTTCTCAGCCCAGGCCTTTTCTCTTTGCCAGCTCTAAGGCCTAGTTCAGGTCCTTGGAGTAAAAGTTCTGACTGTATATTGTTTATTTCTGGAATTAGGTCCCATCCACTTACAGTCAGTCAGTCAGTCAGTCAGTCAGTCAACCAGTCTCTCTCTCAGTCTGCGTGTGCATGCGTGCGTGCGTGCGTGCGTGCGTGCGTGCGTGCATGCGCCCCCATACATGCATGTGAGTGTAGGTTCACATGTACATGTGGGTGCACATTCAGATGTATGCCTATGCGTGTGAATATCAGAGGGCAGCCTTGGGTATCATCTTTCAGGTGCTGTACACCTTTCTGCATAGCTAGAGACTCAGTATTTCTCAGTTATTTTCAGAGTCAGGTTTATCTAGTATTCACTCGAGGCTATCTTTTGTGTTGTTTCGCTTTCTGTGATTTCCCTGTTGGAAGTCACATTTCCTACTTTCAGGTCTTCTCTGGGTAACTGTTGAATAGATCATGTACATATTTGTTTAGGGCACACATATGTATACTATAAAAAGCTATCATTTTTTAGAGCTCTTTATGATAAAGAGCTGTCACTGGGGACAAAAAACAAATATGTAAATGCAAACTAGTCCCAGCACTTGGGAGTAAGTAGGATCTTTGATTCAAAGCCAGCCAGCCATGTAGTGAGTTCCAGTCCAGCCAAGGTTATATATTGAAAACCTGTCTCAATTTTTGTCTCATACTGCATTGTTTGTAATTTGTACCAGACTGGTCCTTTGTATATTATGATTTCCAGTTTTATGTTTTATGGGTTGTGTGCATGCATTTATACATATGTGTATGCATGTGTGTGTGCTCATTCTGTACTTTGGCTACTGTAATACTGCAGCAGTACACACAGATGTGCAAGAATCTCTGTGGTATGCACAGTTAGAGACCTTTTTCTCTAATGCCCAACAGTAGTATAAATTGTTCATAAAATAGTTCTATCTTCAGTTTTATGAGAAAATTCTGTATTGATTTCCATAGTGGCTGCATCAGTTCTACCATCAGTATATAAAGATCCTCCTTGCATCCTAAACATATGGAAAAATGTTCAACATCCATAGCCATCAGGGAAATGCAAATAAAACAACTTTCAGATTCAATCTCCCCCAGTGGAAATGGCTATTATTAATATATGTCAATAAGAATCAAAGAACTTACAGCAGTATAACAGTTTGTAGGTAGATATACAAATTCACTTAACATTTCATATGCTAAATAATTTATTCAAACTTTTGAGGAATATTTCCTTTAAGAAGGAAATGGGTAAAACATTTACTTAAGGAAAGTACAAACGTATTTAAATGGGAGAGGTTTGGCTGCTATTTAATAGGCAGGATGTTTGGGACAGGATCTAGCTATACAGACCACACTGGCCTGGAACCAACTGTTAGCCCAGCTTGGCCTCCAGAGTGCTCGGTTATAGCATGAACCACTAATCCCATGATTACATGTCTATTCTCCACCCTTAGTTTTATTCCTCCCCCTTGCTGTTTTATTTTGTTATATTTTATTTGTTCTATCTTGAGTGCTGGCTTCTTGATGAATACTTGTTTCTTCTTTAATTCTCTCTAATTCATAAGGTTTTCTCCCTTTCCCTATATACTATATTGATCCCTCTCTGAGGAATTTTGATAGTTATTTTTATCTCTTATTGTAAAGCTGTGATGGTCTACTCAACTGCATTGACAGGCTGGAAGAAAAGGCCTGTTCACTGTGTATTCTGGAACGTAGAGTAAATGTAGGAAGCTGTTATTTCACAAGGACAATGCTCTCATCATTTTATTTCTATTATTTAGTCCTCCAAAAGATCTTGTTAAATTATGTAATGTTTTAGATGAGGCAGCTGAGACACAAGATTTTTGTATAACTTGTCCCATTTTGAAGACTTCAGATCTAAAATTTGAGCTGACTATAGATATTATTCGTTTAAGTACTGATTTAGTTAAGATTATTTATAAAGCTGTATCAATTATTTTCCATTCTGCTTCTTTTGAACTGCTTTTGTTTTGCAATTGGCTATGAGCTACCCATTTGTAGTTGTAAATATATTTTCTCATTTATCCTGAGATCTTACCAAGTTAAGTAAATGACCATTGTTTTGTATGTTTTAAAATCACATTATAATTTTTAAAAGCCTTTTTAAAGTTCAGTTCTATTTATTGTTTAAATTCTGTCAGTTTTATTGAACATGGATACCTGACACCTTTTACTTAATTTTCTAAATAGATAGATGATGTATTGCGAGCATTGTTAATGGACCTATCTTGCCTTTTTGTATAGTGTTTGGACATTTATCTAAAATTTAGTGGTTTAAAAAATATTAATTGGTATTCTAGTAAGTAATAAAATAATAAAGCAGTATTGTGTATACATTGGAAAGTATGTGCAAACTTCAGGCTGCTTGGTGTAGACTTGTTTTTACAAATATATATAAGGCATTCTAATCCAAGCTCTTATGAGAAACCTTACAAGTTTCAAACCTGTGTTAATCTTTGAATCATTTAATATTATTGGGAACTGCAGTTTGTAGAGATAAGGCCCCAGAACACATTGCACCTAGTCCATTAAAAGAAGAAGAAATGGGAGAGATACTTTGATAAGTGTCCTGCCTGTTTTAACCTTGAATGCTATTATGGGGTGGGCTGGGAAGGGGGGATGGTTCTCTATCTGTTTCATTGGCTTAGACTTTTTCCTGCTGAGAGAAATCAATACTTTGAGGCGTTGCATGACAGAGAAATCACTTCAGAATTAAAGGTGGCTGTCACACATTATCATTGGTTGACTTTTGTTTGCTGTGGAGGTTTTGAAGCTTTCATTTTTCTTGGTCTTTTTCAGGACTCTAAGGTTTCTGTAGGTAGCATTAAATTTTTTTTTTTTTTTTAAAGATCAGTCTCTAAATCTGGGGTGAGTGATAAAGCACAAAGACCTCCAAAAGTAAATTATTGAGAAACTTCTTTATTTGTTGAACTTTCCATGATTTTCCTTTTCAACAGTTTTCAGTAAATTTATAGTAGAAGTGATTTTAAGACAATTGAGAAGTAACATTCTTAAAACTGTTTGCAGAAGCCATGCTTCCCTAATTAAAATTCCAGTAATCTGGGTGTAGCACTTACAGTGACGAAGGTAGAACTGTGTATTCTGACATGGAATGAAAGACTCTAACCCACTAACGTAGAAAACAGTGGTCACAAGCTCTTCTTTTAGTTCCTGTATCATTGTTCTGTTTTCTGTCTAAAGGCAATTTTTTTTTGTTATTTAAATTTTAAACCTTAAATTATGAAACCAGTTCATTTATATTGTTAACATTCAATATTAAATTAGGAAAAGGATTCTGTTACATTTTGAGACAGTTTTGGTTTCAAAATTTCATATCGTTTTGTTTTATAATAATCTGGTAAATTAGTTGCCGTGTATCAAATAAAACATGTTATTCTAGAAACCTAATGCTTGAATCCTTGCAAATCTGACATCCTTAGTTTAGCTGAGTTTCTTGATGTTAAAAGACAGTGTTTGTGAGGCCTCTTTCTTGGCAGCTGTTAGAACTCTTTTCTGACTTAAGATAACCATGGCTCTAATCTCAGTCTCTTTCCTCCCACCCTTCTCCTTTCCTCTTCCTTCCCTTTTAATGGGTGGAGGAAATTTTCTTATTTCTGTAGAATGTGTTGAGGTGTTCCTCCCTTGTTTTCCTTGCTTTTGAATTGGGCTCCTCTGTGTAGCCCTAGCTGGTCTGGAACTCACCATGGAGACCAGCTGTCACAGAACTGCCCCAGTCCTCCAGCTTCTGTGTCTGCAGTACTGGAATTACAGGCCCAAGCCATTAGGCCCGGCACACCATTTTCAATATTAATAATTTATAGATCCTTTTCTTGTTCTTGAACATTCTGGCTATATATTATAATGATATTGGAACTGTTGTTAGAGAACAAAGTGGTACTTTTATTGAATTTTTTCTGTGAAAAAAATTCTGTATACTTTTAAATAATTGCGCCTTTTATTATCTTTCATAGATTAGGCCATTTATTTTTAATAGACATTTAGATCACTGATCTCAATTCTCTACTTTTCTAATATATTTAAGATATAAGTTTTCCTTTAAGTTATGCTGTAGCTGATTTTATATTTTTTCTTTTCTTTTTTTTTAAGATTAATAAAATGAAGTTCATTGCCAGTATTCAATTCATTATTTTAAATTACTAAATTATATTTTTTTCTTTTATTTTACAATACTATTCAGTTCTACATAACAGCCACAGATTCCCTTGTTCTCCCCCTTCCTGCCCCCCTTCCCTTCCCCCCAGCCCACCCCCCATTCTCTCCACCTCCAGATCAAGGCCACCCCGAGGACTGAGATCGACCGACCTGATAGACTCAGTCCAGGCAGGTCCAGTCCCCTCCTCCCAGACTGAGCCAAGTGTCCCTGTATAAGTCCCAGGTTTCAAACAACTATCTCATGCAGCGAGCCCAGGACCTGGTACCACTGCCTAGATGCCTCCCAAACAGATCAAGCCAATCAACTGTCTCACCTATTCAGAGGGCTGATCCAGTTGGGGGCACCTCAGCCTTTGGTTCATAGTTCATGTGTTCCATTCGTTTGGCTATTTGTCCCAGTGCTTTATCCAACCTTGGTTTCAACAATTCTCGCTCATATAAACCCTCCTCTTTCTCGCTAATTAGACTCCCAGCGCTCCACCTGGGGGCCTAGCAGTGGATGTCTGCATCCAGATTCCTCAGTCCTTGGATGGGGTTTATGGCACAACTATTAGGGTGTTTGGCCATCCCATCACCAGAGTAGGTCAGTCCCGTCCCGGCTGTCTCTCGGCCATTGCCAGCAGTCTTTTTTGGGCTATCTTTGTGGATTTCTGTGGGCCTCTTTAGCACTTTGTTTCTTCCTTTTCTCATGTGGTCTTCATTTGCCATGGTCTCCTATTCCTTGTTCTCCCTCTCTGTTCTTGACCCAGGTGGGATCTCCCGCTCTCTTTCCCTCAACCCTCGCCGTTCATTGCTCCCACTCATGTCCAGGCTGTTCATGTAGATCTCATATGTACTCACTCATAGGAGGATACTAGATGTGGAACAAGGATGACTGGACTGCTACTCACATCACCAGTGAGGCTACCTGTAAAACAGGACCCCAAGAAAGACACGGGGATCACCCAATGACGGAGAAATGGATGATTTTATATTTTTTCTAATTTTCATTGATATTTAGGTTAAACTGAGGGGACTTTCTTAATTCCCAATTATGTAGGAGCTTTTTAAAAGGATATTCTTTCACCTTAGACAATAACCAAAGAATCAAAAGATTAGGTATTTCCAGATCTTTCTCTGCATAACTTTTCCTCTAGTAACTTATCCTTCACATTCTTGTCTTCTGAGTAGACTTTTAAAATTTAAATTAGCTGATTTGTGCATGTGAATAGTGATGTTACAGTTAGAAGACAACTTGTAAAAGTTGGTTCTCTTCTACCATGTAGGTCCTTGAGATTGAATTCAGGTTGTCAGGTTTGTACCCTTGCAAGCCATCTCATTAGCCCCAAATAGACTCAGTAATCTGCATTTGTCTAAGTGTAGGGTACAAAGACATGCATAAGGGTCTTGTATGACATGGCTGAATTTATGGTTATGTGTTTTAGATAACACAATATGATCATGTGCTACAGGGGGAACCCAGTAGTAGAGTGCTTGCCTAGCACATGTGTCGTCTCAGTACCACAACACAGCACAACACAGCAATACAATACAAAACTATGTTTTGAGTTTTTTGGCAATCATGTACTTTTGGGGGTTGAGGATAGAGTGTATAAATGTATTTATACCATAAAAATGTCTTCTAGAAAAAAAATGCAGTGGTTGTTCATAAGAAGCTATCTAGATTATTTCTAACTCTTAATTTTGAACTAATCAAAATCTCTTTCTAAAGTGAAATAAGTAGGTTATTACCTGAGGAAAAGTGATTCCACATGTTACTGAATATAAAAAAGCTTCCTAGTGTAATAACATGTTTAAGGTGAGGGTATCTAGTTCAGGTTTGTATAGTTCACTGTTGGGTGATTAGTGTATAGGTGAAGATCATCCTTACAGTAGTCATCTGGGCTCAAATTTTGAATAAACATTTGGTTTAGCTATGACAAATTGAAAGGTAGGTCTAATTGATGATAACAGATGATGTAGGCAATGGATGGTTTGATTGGAACATTTGAGAAAGCTCTGGTAAATATACAAGGATTTCATAATAGAAAGAGCCATAAGGGAAAATACGTCAGTACCAAGAGAGGTCAGTTTAGTGCCAGGAGGAAACCAAGAATTGACTGAGTTTCAGGTTGCTCCTCTCTGAATTTCCATGCAAAGGGCAAATAGTGAAATAGGACAGAGTCATGCAGTCCACATGAAAAAATTTAAAGTCAGTATTGTCTATGCTTCTTCATTGAGAGAGCCAGCATAGGAACTTATATTACGGTGGCCATTCTAAGTTGTTTTCCTAATCCATTATAACTTACTTATTTATTATAATTAAATTAAGTCTTAGAAGCAAGCTTATTTTATTTTTCTTTATTAATTCTACAGTAACAAATGTTAAGTTTCTTTAATAGTCTTCAAATGCAAATTGAATTATTCAGTTTTCAAGGCAATTCTTTGTTTTTGCATTCAGATACTTTTGTACTATTGTTGTGATGTTGCATTATTTAGTTATGTGATACTTAACTCCAGAAAAGCAGAGGTAATGTGAAGTAAAATGTTCTGCCCAAAATAATACTGAAGGAGGATTTTAGAGCTACTGTTTATTTTTTATATCCTAAATTATGTTGTCAGTTGAACTTTAGGGGTAGAGTATCAGGGGTAACTCTAGTCAACCTTTAAACACAGATACATGTGTTCCCTCAACACAAGTGTGCCACTCAAGTATTTCTCATATATACCTGACTGAATAATATAAATTATTATTGGTATTTTATGAGAACATCTTCAATTTACACTATTAAGATATTTTTAAGAACAGAGACAAGTTCATTATATGTTTTAGATACATTCTTATTTGGTTTCCTTTTATCATGTTTTAAGGTCAAATGTGACTGTAATGTTCTACAAGGAGACAGAGATTGATAATCAGGAAAGAATGGTCCTTTAATGTGATTTATATCTATAGATTTTATGTCAGATATGAAAAGTTGCCTTTTAAATTGTAAAGGAAGATCCATTAAAGAACACTTTAAACCATTTTACTATTTAGCTTACCTTGAGTCCTTGTTTTTAGAAATGCCTTTTCAGCAAACTTTGATAGACTAGCAAATGTTTATTGTTCAACTACTTATAAAAAATAGAAATAGTCTCTTTAGTAAGGCCTTGCTACAAGTAAAGGCACTTTTAGTTGTGTTTAAAATGAAGATATGCAATGTTTATGGGAGTACAGTGACCATTGATTTCTCTAATTTCCACCAATGATTTGAATTTCCTCTCATTGGATAAGTTAGAAATTGGCATACTGTGGATGTAGTAATTCACGATACAATGTATATAAAGATCTGTATACTTATACTGTTCTTTTATCTGTAGGTCAGCTTCTTAGCTCTTGTGCGGCTCTCTGAAAATGTCACTATCAAGTGACATTTGCAACAATGAAATAATGCCCTTTTTAATTTAGGCTGCTATCAATTCAGATATTTAAAAAATATTTTTCCTTCTGTTTTTTCAAATCAGAATTTACAGAAGTATCCCCTCCTGTGACTTCTTTATCACAGTCCTTCAACAGATATAAAATGTGATATTTGTATTTTATTTGCTCCAACCTACTTCCTAATATATCTTATAGTATCTACATCATCACTTATATAATGCAACATAATTTATTTTTATCTTATTTTAATATTCATCTTTTTAATTATATAGTAATACATTAAAATTTTTAGCAGTAGTTAAGTAAAATTGATTATTTTGTTCCCAAACTAATTTGTTTTTATGTTCAGATATTTTTGTACTCATGCTGTGATGTTTATATCTAGTTTATATGACATTTGAAGTTGAAAAATAGAGTGATGTGAAGCAGGATATCAACCCACGATAAAATAAAATGAAAACATGCTTTTGGGTTTGTTCTCAAGTGTTGTCTAGGATGCCCCCTCCCCTTGCAGACTGCCCAGAATCTTTGAATGTTTCTTCCTCTTCCCAGTTGGTCCTTTTTCATATCCTGCCGGCTGCTCTCTTCTCCCAGTGAACTTCATGGAGTTGTTTCTAGGACCATGGACATCTTTCCAATGGCCATACCACAGAAGAAAACATCTTTCCCTCCTCTAGAAACCATTAGTTGCTTATAAATCCTCAGGAAAGGGTTCAGTCTAGTAAATTAGTCCCTGTATGACAAGATGTTGAAGGACACAGTCTTGCCCAGGTAACCACAGCTGCTGAATTCAGAGTTAACAGCCAAGTCATTCCAGAGAACAGGGTCCCAGAGCACTCTACTTTCTTCCATGATGTTCACTAACCCTTTGAGGGGATGATATAAATGTCCTCTTTATGGCTAAGCATTCAACAGTCACTTGTTCTTGAGTGATAGATTCTTGGAATTAAAGTAATTCTCTCAGTTAGCAAGTTTAAACCTAAAAGGGAAGTTTAAACCCAGAGAAATTAAGGAATTGGCCAATACTATCAAGAAACATTAGTCAGATGATAGAGTAATCTGGTTTATTTTGACTCATAGTCATTTTTTTCCTTCCTTCCTTCCTTCCTTCCTTCCTTCCTTCCTTCCTTCCTTTTTTTCCTTTCTTCCTTCCTTTTTTTTTTTTTTTCTTTTCCTTTTTGGATTTTTGAGACAGGGTTTCTCTGTGTAGCTTTGGTGCCTGTCCTGGAACTCACTCTGTAGACCAGGCTGGCCTCGAACTCACAGAGATCCGCCTGGCTTTGCCTCCCGAGTACTGGGATTAAAGGCGAGTACCACTACTGTCCCGCTCAGTGATTTTTTTTTCTGTTTTCACTCTGTATTCCATAATTTCTTTCAATTTAAATAATTGCTGAAAAATACTTTGACCTGTATTTTTTTTTCTTGTGTCAAAATGTATTGCTTCTCTATTTTTCTTTTGTGCTTCTGCTTTAAAGGTTCGTTTTCTTCCCTTCCATGAGTAACCTCCTTAAAATCATCCATTGTTAAATTCAGGCTTTGATTCTTTATGAAATGATACCTTATGCATACAGTTTTTTTCTTTATGCATATGAATAACCTCTGTCTCTTCTGGTCCCTGAGCCTTAGGTTGGGATGGACATGATATGATTTGTGGCTGTACAGTCCACTGACACTTATTATCTGTACTTTGATCAGTTGTGAGTTTCTACCTTAACTGCTGTCTACTGTGTGAAGAAACTTCTCTGAGGTCTAATACTTGGACTACTTTAAGTATAAGATATGAATTTAGAGAGCAGTTTGATACTAATCCATTTAGCAGAATAATAGGAGTAGGTTCACTTCTGGGGTCTCTGAGCTCCTCCAACCATGGTTTCTAGGCCAGATTTACATTATTGGGGATGTGTTTCCTCTTGTGGCACAGGCCTTAAATCCAATCAGAAAGTGGCACTTACCCCAATCACTACATATGTTTTGTCATCCTTTACTTTATTGTAATTCAAGACGAGTAAGTCTGTTGATGACTTATCTCTTAGGACCTACAGAGCACCTTTTGTTACTAGGAAAGCTCGTCAGCAGAAAGGAAGATTTCTGGTCAGTACCAACTTGATTTCTCTGTGGCATGTGATCAAAGTGGGCAGTGTCTTCAGCAATAGGGCCTTAATATTAAGTTCAGCACCAATAGCCTTTGTTGTTTTGGAGGTCTCCAGGTAAACAACTCACTTGCCATTCGGCTTTTCATTTGGTACTTTATGACTATGTGACTATGCGGAATTAACTTCAAGTCAACTCTTGTATTTTTAAAAATAGCTTATAGTAGTTTTCATGTGGCTTTCAAGCCATCTTTAATGATAGTTATTTCTCCCTCACCCCTTCTACCCTGTTTTCTTCCATCCCTGCCTTAAACCTGCCGATATTCCCCCTCCCCCTTCATTAGATCATTTTTTTAGGATTCAAATGTGTTAGAAGTTTATGATTCCATTTAGAATAATCACTGTTTTTAGCTGCCATAGATCTACTGTATTTCAGTTTTGGCTTTTTTCTTCAGGCCATCCCACTCCTTGCACTGTAGGATAGAGAATGTTCAGTGCTTCTGATTTTGTGTACTTGTTCTTCTATACATTGACAAGAAGGAGCATACTATCTACTTAAACTTTGAAGTTTCTACTTCATACAATAATTACATCAGGTGACCTAGCCTAATTTGTCAGTGTGATGTATATTACCCTTGCATGGTTAGGACAATCAGGACCCTTCTTTGTTGCTGGTGTTGTGGTGGGAGGTGATGTAGCTATAGTCCATCCAGTTTCCTACTATCCATATAATAGGAGAGGCAGGTAACCACACTATATATGTGTAATATATAAAGAAACAACATATCTGCCAACCAGATGCAGGCTACTTCCCAGAGAGTGTGTGTTTGTATGTGTGTATGTATGCATGTACTTTAATTTATAAGTTAAGGCCATGAGTTGGTAGACCCTGTATAGGGTCAAGTTTACATTAGTGCTTGCGCTTCTAATCATGATCACAAAAACATCATAAATGTGACACCAGAAGTGGCAGAACTCCAAAAGGAAAAAAAAACCGTTTTGGGAACTAGCATTGTGCCCAATTATTGCTAAAGAACCCTAAGGTGTTTTGAAAAATTGCTAAGATAGTGTTTTTCAACCTTTGATGTACATACCATTACCTGGAGAAGATTAAAGTCCAGATACTGCCTTAGTATTTTGGGAATGGGACTTCTGCATTTTTAATCTCCCAGGTGATTATTTTGCTACAGGTCTCTTTTAAAGGTAGAATTTAAGAGACCAAATTTTTCTTTTTCAAAGTTTTGAGAAGTTGCTGTGTTTACTAATTTAAGCGTTAAAAAAACCCAATAAAACATAACAAAACAAAACAAAACGAAACCTCTTATCCTAGCCTTTGAAGGGATCTCATAAGTTGCCTCTTCTCTTTAGTTATCTTGTCTCATTACAGCCCACTCTTTTTGGATCCGTCATGATCATTTTAACATGTGAATTGATCCCTTATTCTCCTGTTTAAAAATTTTCAGGGCATTTCAATGAAATCTAAACTCCCATAATTATCTACAAAGAATGTCTCCAAATTAATATCATAGCAGTATTTCTTCTACTTGGTCTAAAGACCTCTCCAACCTCACCTTATTCTGGCTGTAATGCAGGACTCAGCTTTCATATATTTTGCTGTTTATCATTGATAATATCGCTGTTTAGCTGCTAATAGCTTCATAGTATATCTTATTATTGACTTAAGAAAACTAAATTAATCAATGTTTAATAAGTGTTATAAAATTAGCTTTAAAGTTTTGGTTGGTTTGAGTCATTCTAAAAATTGTTTCGTGATACATTTTTAGTTATTTTCAATCACATTTTTAGAGTTAATTAATTAATAAATCTTTCTCTTTTCCCTTTCCAGTCATTGTGTGCTCAATATTCTGCAGACAAACGTGAAGAAGAGAAGATGTGTGATCATTTGATAAGAGCAGCTAAATACCGGGACCATGTGACAGCAACTCAGTTAATCCAGAAAATTATCAACCTCCTCACAGACAAGCATGGAGCCTGGGGAGGTTCGACAGTAAGGTAGGAAATCCTACAGGGTGGGCCTTCCTCCTCTAGGCAGCCTAGGTGTAAATAAATCGCTTTGAATGTGAACATGGCTAAATGAAGAACAGAATTAAGTTCATGTCTTTCCTTTGAATTTAACTCATAGGAAGAGTACATCTATATGGGTATCTTTATAGATCTTTTTAGGTACTAGTTCTTTCAAATTATTATTATTACTATTATTATTACTATTATTATTATTATTATTATTATTTTGGTTTTTCAAGACAGGGTTTCTCTGTGTAGCTTTGCGCCTTTTCTGGAACTCATTTGGTAGTCCAGGCTGGCCTTGAACTCACAGAGATCCACCTGGCTCTGCCTCCCTAGTGCTGGGATTAAAGGCGTGTGCCACCACCACCCGGCTCAAATTATTTTTAAAGAGAATTTGTACATCCTCACTCATCTTACAGTGAATTGGTTAGAGAAACAAATGTTATGTTATTTTATTGATTCCATAGAATCTCCTGAAAAAGCTTATTTTTAAAATGATTTTATATATAACATATGTATCTCATAGACATAGAATCTAGTTTAGAACTTTTCCCATAATAATTTTGACATTTTTTTCATGTTAACTCAAAAAGTTTGGATTGAAGGCCACTTGTAAGATTGTTTGCAAGTATTCAGTAACATAGAGGAGGTATATAACTTTTGGTTTCAAGTTTTGAGGTCAACTCAGTATATACCAGATTTATGATAGTAACCTGCTTGTTTCTTTTTCAATTCTACTCCAGTTGATGTGATGGGATAGTGGCCATGAAATGCCTTTAACACCTTAGACAATCTAAGGTGGCGGCTTAGATTGTCTAAGGTGTTATACACTTTGTGTGCTGTGTCAACAAAGGTCATAGAGTTCTGTGGTGCTTTAATGCTACATATTTGATAAGCTCATTTTCATACAAGGTACTGAGTAAATTAGGGTCATCCTTTGATGTGCATGGTACATAGTGGGAACTGAACGTATATTTCTTGAAGTTTTTTCTTTATTTTTTCCCTGAAAAAAATCTGTAAAAATTGAAAAGAATTGGTGTGTGTGTTGGGGGTAACTTTACACTGTTTCATAGGTCAGTATTATCAGGAG